>NC_091864.1:7615757-7918787 GCF_019399895.1 Cardiocondyla obscurior
ATCGCAGATTCGGTGGTCGCCGCCAACACAAAGCTAATTATGGGGGTCGCCCGATAGCCGAAAATTCAACGTCGGGCCTACCTCGTGACGAGAGAGGAGCCGAGAAGCGTATCCCCTGCGAGACCCCTTCGGTGGACCCGGGGTGATCCGATTTAATTGACGTCAGGCTACGCCAATGGTGCCGGCCTCTTCTCGAGGTTACTTCCAGGAACCGCCTTTTGCGGGACACATCTGCTCCGGTTACCGGAGCATACCCCGGGTCCTTTTTCGCACATAAGAAACCTCGCTTCTTCCTTTCCTCGCCTCGACGAGGGGACCGGAACACCGCTCCGCGGCCGTACTACGACGCCGTACGCTTTCATTTCACCGGGCGGGATTTTAATTTTCACAGAAGCCGCGAAGCATCGCCGACGATTCAATGAATTTCGCGACTCGTCTAAGATCAGGAACACCGGGTCGACTACGGCCGATAAAAATTAAAATCTCAGGTATACGTCGTCTCTTTTCTCGCCGGCCCGAACTCTCGGGCGGATAGCTCAATTCAGGTTTCTGGGACTCGGCACGGTTTAAATCTCTCGGGCTCTGAAGTTACGAGCGCTATTACGGCCGCGCGAGGATTACCTCTCCCTGTTATCAATAAACCGTTTCACTTTTGTCCGCCTTTTAATTTCTACGGAAGCCGTAAATTCATCGGCGGCTTAAATATCAGCATGATTAATTAAATTGCCGTCATCGAGCTTTTGATTTTTGTCATCGCGTCGTCGTAAATTTACGTTTCTTTATTTTTAATAAACAGGGCATCTTTTGTAAAAGGACTATGTTTGTAATAAAAAAAAAAGAAAAAAAAATTAAAAATTAAAAAAAAACTACTATTAAATAAAGGCACTTGTAGCAACGATATCTTGCTTCTTTTAAAAGTCACAACGCCAGTTTCGATTTGCTTCTGACGTAGCACCGGATGTAACCGACTGTCCATTCAGAATGGAGACTGCGCGTAAGTTCTTAGAACATGTCACGCCGGCGAGTGTGTGTGTAAGAGAGATATCGTTTCATTTTTATCTGCTTATTCTTTTACAATAGCACGAGGTTAGATTATTTATACATACATATATATAGCGCATGGAAATTAAAAAGATGCGATAAAAACCAATTAGAATAGAAACATACATGAAATAGCGTTATATAATTATTAAAAAAAAATTATTAAATCAGGGTTTTTAAGGAAATTAACTGCCCGGAAGTAACTTATTACCGGAAGGAAGAGGATCCGTTCTTGACAAACGACTATGCAACGATTCTGTCAAATATGATTTACGACATCACAAATCTCCCATTTGTTCCCGTGACACTCGCTTAATAATGTGACTCAAGCAGGCTTAATTAAAGCCCGCCAGAAACTTTCCAGGAAAATATCGATACGCATGTATACCTGGAGTACGGGTACCCGCATGGCAATTAACGCACCAAAAAAAAAAAAAGAAAAAAATTTTTGTCTTATTACGGCAAGATTAAAAATGATCAAAACGCGTTTGCCACGCGGTGTTAAAATAAATATTCGACAAAGGTGTTGCTGAAGTAAGAAGGTGGAAACTAGATCGAGGGTTTAAACGGCTAATTTTATATCCGAGTGGGAAGTGCTAAAGTAAATGTCTACCTCGTACATGCGAAAGTCTGATTAATATGTTGCCAGCTCGAGAAAAAAAAAAAAAAAAAAAAAAAAAAAAAAAAAGAAATCTAATAAAATTTTATCGAACAAGGAATTCCTTTGAAATCATAATTTCCTTCCGTTTAATTCCATTTGATAGAAATTTGACAACGATCTCGCGATCTCGAAAGCAAGAGCTCAAGATGGGAGATTGGTTCGTTCGGATTTTTTTTTCTTTTTTTTCTTTTTCGCGTCGCACATGTGGCAGGATTTGGCCATGCCGTATGCCACCGATACGTCACATCCGCACTCGAGGCCGACACGACGCGACGGCGAAAGAATCGGCCGCCTGTTGGTTTAGAAGTTAGAAAGGCGACTCGTGACATATTGCGTGGCCTCGACTCGACTAATATTTACGCATATTCAACGAGAAGATACGAACATTTCAACGTAACATTATTAACATTTTACTATTTATTACCGCGCAACGATTATATTAACCCGCCGTACTAAAAAATTGTACCGGAATTATTTCGGTGGTGAGTGCACGGCGATCAATTGACGCCACCGAGTTACCGAAGACCGCCGGCGATCTAACGCGTATTCGCTACCTGTTGCAGAAATGATGAGAGAACGAAACCGACTATTATTAGCTCGCAAAGTTAGAAAGTCAGCTCACGGCGAGCCACGCTCGTCCTCGAATGTCTGCAATCGAGCAACATTCCAGTTGCGCGTTTGTTCTTCTAATTAGACAGGCAAAACTGAAATGAGCGCAATAATTACGCCTCGTCCCCGTCTACGTCGCGGAGAGCTAATACGAAATATTCGTAAAATTCTACGCATAATAAACGCGGCAAAAAAAAAAAAAAAAACTTTTATCTAAAATCAATGATATTTTACAGCACAAAGCAAGAGTTGTATTTTTCAAATATAATTTTAAATAATCGGCCTCGCTAAAAAAAAAAAAAATTTTTCTATCTCCAAATCGACACTCGTTCGAGGTATTGTCGCATTGTCACGATGACGTATTTCGTCCGCGTGCGGGCATTAGACATAGTTTCGCCGTGAGGGCATTGTCAGTGGGGACGGTGACCGCCTCGAGGTTGTTTCGAGCATTGAGAAGGCGCGTCGCTAGAAATTGTCGAATTACCGTGCCAAAAATTCGTCGAGGAGTTTCATCAGGAGAGGAACCTTTCCTGCGCATCCAATAATAATCAGCTGTCACGCTTCCTTACGCCGGTAGGAAATAAGACGATTAATTCCCCTTACCGCCGACGCGCGCTATCGCGATTAATTTTTCTTTAAGACCAGCGCCGGCCCGGTCGTATAAAAATAATTAATATGACAACGTCAGGATTTACCCCCCATTAACGGAACGAATGCGAAATTACCTCGCCGCAGGGCAAGCGTGTGCTGCGACTCCCGTCTGGCATTGGCCGTTTCTCACTGCTTTGCATAACCGCCTGCGGAACGTTCTCACGACATCGCGCTACGTCGTTAAGAGATAATTTCCCGTGTATCTAACGTGTCAGCGCTATCGCGGTTTCTTTCGGCATTGACGATACCGTCCGCGACGAAGCCCGGTACCGATTTTCAATTCAGCGAACCCTCAATAACGGGAATCGAAAAACTTCATACGAAACGCGCCGCGATAAGATAAACGGCGAAAGCCGCGGGCGCCGCTTCGCCGATGAATCGTAACCGTTCGCGATAAGCAACGTTCTGTAATTGTTAATTGTTGAATATAATTACACGTCGTTGCGACTTTGTATTATATAATAATTCAACGTGCCGGTTCTCTCGGAGCGCGTATCGCGTTACGGGACGAGCCTTATCAGTACAAATAAATTAAAAAAAAAAAAAAAAAAGAAAAATTGTTAGAATAGAAAACCGCGTGTCTCCAAAATAATTAAGTACCATACTTCGCTCACATGAGGCATGACTGAGGTCAAGTCGCCAACGGAGACAAAAGGGATAGCGTTTCCTTCGCGGGAGAGAAAATCGACAAAAAAAAAAAATAAAATAAAATAAAATAAAAGAGGAAACAGAAGGACGAGGTAAAGACGGCCGCTGCTCGGACGTGCCTTTCATTCGCCAGAAAAAAAAAAAAAAAATTCAGAAACGACAGGCGCGCGATGCACCTGTCGCCTGGCAGAGAACTTTAAAGGTAGAGCAACACCGGCGATGTGTGCGTCGCGTGATCGGCCGGGCAGGAGGTCGACGTGTAAGGTGCGCGTTTTAGCGAACGGGTTATAACGCGATGAAAATGGACGTCTAATGAGGCGCGTCCATTAAATCTTTTAACGATCGTAGTTACGTGCGGCTCGTAAATGGATTTATCGCCGCGGAGTTCGGTCGCCCGGCCGACTATCCTCGCGCGATTCGCCGTTTATCGATCCACGACTCGGTCGTCAGTAATGCATTTGCAACGCCGGTGATACCGCGGGAACACCACCGGATATCCTCTATCGGGGGATAAGCGGGATAGTAAAACCTGAGAAAAAAAAGAAAAAAATATCGACGATTCCACTCTCGAAGCGTTACAGCGAATTTCAATATCGGCGCGACGCAAACAGCCCGGGGAAAATGAGACTCGTGGAAGAAACGAGATAACGAGATTCTTGTTCGAGCCGATTTTTAGCATATTCGAGTACCTTGCGCTCGCTTCCTAGCGACTTATCGCGATAGGGCTCCCACCAAAGTTAGGTAAAAATCTAGCGACCGGACGATAACGCGCCTCGAGGTATTCATTACCATCTGCCCCAATTTCTTGCCCCGAACGGAAGTAAATCGTCAGAAAAAAAAAAAAGAAAAGAAGAGAAGAAAAGCGACCGCACCTGTCGCTTGTTCATCTCAAAGTACATGTGCATCGGTAAAGATATTTGATGGATTAAGAGCCGCAAGGTGTATGTTGCGGACGCAACAGGTTACGGTAACATGTGGCGACGACAATATGGGTAGCGATACCTCGAGTTATAATTTCCAACATTATTTCCAGCCGTGCGAAACCGCGATGTTTTTCACAATTAATATTAATTCCCGACACGCGTCTTTGCTATTTTTATTTACTCTCTTCTCAAATCTTGATTTTTCTATCGCCTCCTAAGAAATTTTCTTTTTCCTCGCGGCAGTTCTTGATGTTGAAACTCAAGCGGGACGCAACGTGTGTGCGCTTAAGTCGCGTGCTCGATTAATTACAGGAGCAGATGGGCAGCTGCAGCCCGGTGCAGCGTTTCAGGATCCCCGGATCCATTCGCTAGCTCGCGAGGCTAGCGAAATGTTCCGTGAAAAACAAGACAACGGCGAACGGAGCCGGTGTCTGGCGTGCGGCTAATGTAAGACAAAGCGGGGAGTGCTAGGGCAAATGAACTCGTCGTTCGCCTGTTGCATCTAATCGTGGCAGGCAGGTGCACACGCTCGTGCGATTCCTTTTCTTTGTTACGTCTCCTTTTTTTTCTCTTTTTTTTTGGCGAGATCGCCTGGAGACCGATTAAACGAAATAAAGATCTCGACGGTAACAGTGGCGGCCCCCACGTTTCTTTGTTAATCGCGCTTATCGCGAGTTACGTGACGATAAGATCGTTCTTCGATAATGACGGCACGTGGAAAGGGGAATGCAGATGCAGATAAAGACACGATCCTCTGATGCAATTTTTTCGGCTTATCTGTACCACACAGATGTCACAAGTCTGTATTGTGTTGTGGATATTATTTAGATATTCGATAAGATAAGTTTAATAAACGAAGAAATTTCAGAACGTTACATTAAATTCTAGATATTTGCGATTAAAATAAAAATAAAAAAAATAAAAAAAATTGAAAGCCACAATTCTCCAACAAAATAACCAAAAGGATTTTTTCTAATAATCTCTATATCATAATAACGTAAATGTCGTCGAACTTATCGCCAAGATATTATCAATGTTTTGACTCAAATCATAAATCGCTAGCTGATACGTCCCCATTTTTTTCTACCTACCTACAAAAATCGAATTAACTATTCCGAACGAAAGACGAAGAAAACGTAGATCGACTCGAATAACGTGATTTTGATACGCTCGGCGAGAGACATTCCGCGAGAAGCGGCAGTTTCCTCGACGCTCGCGAAGGTCCGAGAAGGGGGGCCTCTCGCGACAAAGGCTCCCAGAGGAAGAAGGAAAAGGGTCGGCGGGCACCAGCTGCATCAAAGGTGCGCCTTTTTCTCCCCCGTGTCCGCGCGTGCAGCACTTCCGAAGCAAAGGCGCGGTGTTACCCGTGTTCGCACGTGTCGCGGGCGCCCGTTACGCACAGCGAGAGACGACGGCGGTCTCTCCCAAGAGAAAACGACCGTGAGGCCCGGTCGCCCTTTCTTCCATGGGGTTTCCTGACTTCGCGAGGTAGAGGGCGAGGGGGGGGGGTAAAACGCGACGACGGAGAAGACGAAGCAGGGGGAGGGCAGAGAATGCCACGGCTAGGGCGCCGGGCAAGGGGTGCATACCCATGCTCACCGGTTCGCGGCGGACAGATGCAGCTGCCGCGGGGCGTCGCGTCTCGCCGCGCCGTCCGACGTGGCCCGGTGCACCACCCCTCGAAAGAACTATACTCTCCGCGGCGCGCACCTGGCCCTCACCTGCTTTCCCCACCTCGTTTCGAATACGTCCGCGCTTCGGCGGCGGACGCGGCGCACCGCGCCAGCCACCCGGCCGGAATAAGAGTCTCCACGCACGATGGACGTGTAAGATACGCGGTTCCGGGTGCGTGGCGCGCCCGCTGGATCTTTAACATTCGCATTTATATCCGTATGGGTTATTATACGCGCGGCGCGCGCCGCAGACGAGATCTCGCGTCGTCGGCGAACTGACCGTCGAGCTTGACGATTTTATACGACCGTTGGTTTCGTTTATTGTTACATATCGTAAGAGTCTGTTGCACGAAGTAATAAAATCCGTAATTTTTTCGTAAAAAAAAGAAAAAAAAGACTAACGTTAATAAAGCTAAACGAAATCTATCAAAGGCGATTATTTAAACTCCGTTCAATCGTCAACTAAATGAAATCTTAACCGCGATGGGACGGATAAGCGCGACTTTCCATAACGCTACCTGTAGATTCGAGGGAAATTTATGCGCACCGACGGTATTTCGATACCAGCGTGTGCACAGTACCGTGATGCAGGTGCGTCACGCCCTTACCTGGCACCTTCCTGTTTATTTATTGATGATTAGTCACTTTTTTTACCACGTGTTGCACGATTCGAAAAGCATCGGGCGTGAAGCATCGGTAGCGGCCTTTAGCCGCGCGGTTTTACGGCTCCGTGGAATTGCCCTCCAAAAAAAAGGGGGCATAAGGGGAAGGGAAAAAAACAGCAATTACTTCCTCAACCAACGTTTCGACTGTTTTACGCGCTGATTATCTCCCTCCTCGCTTTCCCGCACCTGCAGCCGCGGCGTCTGTGTCCAAAACACCGTTCCACTCCTTTTAACATCTCGTTAACAACTCGACCGCAATCGCACGGGATAGACTAGTACCTTTCTCTACCGTGCCATTAATGCTTTCTTCCCTAATATCTAAATTATCGCCCTTTGTAATCTGTCTTAATCTATTAGACGTTAATTATTTTATTTATCACGAAAGTGTATCGGATTCTCGTTAGACTTTAATAGTCACAGACATTTCTACAACACGTACGCTTATCTCTACAATTTCTCTTTTCTCTTTCTTTTTTTCAATTTTATTTTTTTATTTTTTTTTTGTATGAAACAAAACCGGAATTCGTAATAAATGCAATCGACGAGAGTCAGTATAAGAGAAGGGACGTTATCTAATTTAATCTTTGCCTCGTACACGGTAAAAAAAAAAATTAAAAAATTATAAAAAGAAGCTAGTTCCTATTTCGTGTGTATTTTTTATCATTTCCAATAAAACGAACACGGCACGGAAAATCCCTTCCGGAAACTAAGCCGCTTGACATTTTTCGCGCACCTATCGAATACACCTCGATCGGTAAATGAAGATGCAACGTGAGACGGGAGAGGAGAATTTAAAAGGCGAGTAGTAGACGAGGCAAGAATTTCGCGTAACCTTGACGGTGGTTTAAACTCAGAACCGAGAGCGTTCGCACACACGTAATCGAACGGCGGCGGGCTACGCAACGGAGAGACGGAGAGCGGAGATAGAGAGCGAGAAAGAGGGGAATGGAAAAAAAGAGTGAGAAAGTCGCTGGAAATTAAATAATCGTTTCCCGTATCAGCTGTTATCTATTTAGGCTTGCTCAGGCTATCGCGTGTTTGCCCGGGAGCAATGGAGAGTTGCGTTGCACACGCCGCGGCGTTCCACGGTCGAGAGAGACGGGAATCCGTCGGTCTTTACGCACGCACACACGTGCACGGCCCGTATGCGCCGCACGTACGATGACCACCACGTGTCGGACGAATGTCGAAGAGCATTTAAATTCAAGAAGACCCCGGTCTCTCTCTTCACATGGACGGCCAACGTTGCTCCAGGCCGGCTTCTTTAGACCGAGTCGCACGGAGCTGTCTAATTTACGAAGAAAAACGGCCGCGCCGAATATTGCGAATGCGAGAACATTGAGGTCCCTTTTACATCCCGGGGCGTGAAAAACTTCTGAATGGAATTGTTTTTCGGCCCGGCGGTGCCGATAACGCGCCTTGTCTCCCTGCGACATCCTGACGCGCGCCGTTGCGGAACGAGTCAAAGTTATCGCCGCATGCGTCGCCGAGTCCGGAAAGGTTTCTTTTACGGGGGAAAAAAAAAAAAAAAAGGGAAAAGCGGAAGGACTTGACCCACGATGGGATTTAAACCGCTGTTCCTTTAAGAGCCTGAGGTATTCAGATTTCAAGGCGTCTTTAGGAAAAGAAAACGAGGATTTCCGGCGAAACTAAGTTTCGCTTAAACTAGCTACGAATATTCTTTTTTTTTTTATACACGGCGAAGGTTAAACTCTGCATAGTTTGATATCTGACACTCGCGGCACGATTACCCTCTTAAATTTCATGACACACGGTAGTCCGCTGAAGTTGCGGCGTGCTGTAATTTCTGCAAAAGGATCGCCTCGTCGCGGTTTATCGCGACGAGAATGCAAATAGAACAGCAAGTCGCAGACAGTCGATGGGCGACGGAAACACGTAATTGAAACATTCGTGATCGCCAGCTCAGAAATTAATAGGAAAACGTCGCGAAAGATCAATAATTTTCGGTTAAAAACGTGTGATCGAAGAGCAAAAAAAAGAAAGAGAAAAAAAAAAGAAATGTTCGACCTGCCTGAAATCTCGTATTCTGATATTATATTTAGAACTGTCGGCGAACAACAAAAACTCCCGTCGCTTCCATTATTTTTTTGTCCCTTCCTGGGAACATTTATGTCAAGGTTAACAGTACTACACCATTGGCTTAAAAAAAAAAAATTAATTAAAGAAAAAGATTTTCAGAAGCGAAACGTTGCATGATATGCCGATATTGCGCACTTTTTCACGACTCGTTACAATGGGTCGGGGGATAAAAAAAACATAAAAAATGCCGATGATTCACAGGAATAATGATCGAATCGGAGTCGCGTTGGTGGAGATACGCTACTGACACTGGGTGATGACGAGTTATCTGACATGCCACCAATAGAGGAGCGCTTGAACAAGATATCCTTGTAGTCTCGTAAAACGGAGGAGCAAACGCTGATGTAACTCTCACGTTTCGTCGAAGTGCGCCCGATCGGAATAAACTCATAGTACAATAAACGGAATGCTACGTTACATATAAATATGTGAAAACATTTTTTAAGTTGCTTCTTTTCTTTTTCTTTCTTTCTTTTTTTTGCCCTTTTTTCTTTTAAATATAAAGAAGATAAACAAATAAAACGTTTTTAATATAAATTAGCTTCGTATCTAAGTCGGATAGAGTAGAAAGGTATTTTACATTTCAAAAATATAAATAATTATCTGTCACGCGAATAAAATATCTTTTATCCATGCAAATATTATAAGTACGCGAATTTATTGCGTCACGTCACTCATATGCTTAATGAATGCTACGCATATTTTTCCCTGTGAGAAAAAAAAAAAATAATAATAATAATAGTAATAAATATGAGCCAACGCTTCACTTCATTTTGATCCGGGATAAAATTAATTTAAATTTACAAATTCATTCACGAGCCTCGCAGAAATCATTTTTTTAGCCTTCGGAAACGTTAAAATGTCGCGAATCGGTCTCGTCATTAATATAATTAATGCTCGTTAGGGAAAACATGGACGGTATTTAAACGGTTATTCCAATGAGAGAGTATCAATGCACGATTAATTGCTACGTCTGTCTGGCGGATGGCGATAACGATTCAACGCCGGCTGAATCCGATTGTGTGCCGAGTTACTCCGCGGAAACGTGCGAGACGAACACGTAGGGAAGATATTCGACTTTCGAGGCCGCAAAGAAATCGCGCGAGCGTCAAAGAGCGAAACGATAGGCCGAGGGAGAAAGAGAGAAGAGCGAGAATAAAAGGGAGAGGCAGGAACAGAGAGAGAGAGAGAGAGAGAAAGAGGATCGCCATCCCATTATAGCCGAAGACCGCCTGGTACGACCCAAAATAGTCCACGTGGAGCCACGTCACCGTCGACTGGACCATCTCGCATTGAAAATTGCGCTCCCGGACAAGCCATATCATTCGCCTAACGAACACGATTCGACGCGACGCAACTTCGCCGAGACCGAATATACACGGCACCTCGGGACCCGGCCGATATTCGTTTAATCTGCGATCACGAGATGTGGATACGGTCCGGGGACTATTGTAGAAGCGAGAAGATATCGCGATCCAAACACGCGCATTTAACGAAATCCGCGTATTTAATTCGTGCGCTCCAAGACCGGTTTGGGAGTCTAGGTCGACTTTTTTTTTTTCAACAGAATAAAGGAACCTATCGAATTTTCTTGATCTTCGTTAGAGATACCGTAAAAAAAAAATATGAGAAACTATCGCTTTTTTTATGATTTGCAAGACAATGGGCGTTTAAAGTTTTTTTTTCTCTCTATTTTTTTTTTTAGTAAAATTATAATTTTATTTCTACTTTTATACTAAAATAATAAAATGTCTTTTAGAATTCTTTTCGAGCCTTTTATGCGTTTTTTTCAAAAGTTTTAAATATTATTTAATCTGGCTTATTTTTAACAAGTACGAAATTACCGAAACGACTCGTAGACTTTCTTGAAAAGCTCGAAAATATATAATTGCGTGACAAATTTAAAACCGTAATGTGACGCACGCTGACTGATCGCTCTTTTCAATACGTTACATTGCGTTAAATACGCGAAGATGTACGGGTCAATGTTCGCGAAAGCAGACAGTAAAGTTTTCTTTAGACAGAAATTCTCGCCGCGCGAAGTAGAATTAAAGAACACCAAATATTACTGTTTTGCTTCTTCGAGACGATCGGTATAAGAAACAGCAACGTCGAGCGAATTTCTACCTGAATCCGGAAAACAAACTCTACTGCCACCGATCGTACACGTGTCTCGAATTTCTCCTATAAAAGTTACGGTATTAAAATTGAACGAGACTTAGACGCGTTTTAGTGATAGAAGAAAAATAGCGATCAGATAAATCGAGAATACGTTTCTTACAATATATTCGCCGTTAGAAATCATGAAACTCTGGCGTATAATAAAACGATCTACTTTAAACAAAAAAACACCCCCAAAAAAATTAAAAATGCCTCTGCCCTCTCCAAAATAATAATAATAAAAAAAAAACTTTAAATTTGTTACTCATTTAAAGAGATTAAAAATATATTCCGTTTTCCATAACGTAAACCATAAAAAGACAAATTTAATGAATTCGGCTCATGTAATAAAATTCACCATACCGCAAGCGTCATAAATTTAATTTCAAAATCGATCTCGACGGGGGTGTGAGAAAGAAAAAAAATGAATAATCGTTAGCTAAACTACTCAGCGACTATTTAGTCGAACTAGGTTGCGGCGAAGTGTTCGCAGCTGCTTTGCGAACGGTGGTTCTACGTCGTCGTAGATTATCTCCGTACGTACGTATCCACCTAACGGCTTTAAAAAATGTACTCGGCGAGCGTTCGCAGGATCCGCCGATCGTCGCGGCCCAGATACATATATGAATTTACGGACGGGCGCGATTTCCCCCACGCATTTCGCATTCGTTACTCCGCGTTTCAACGCGCACGGCGGGACAACGAGATGCTCCGATACCGATCGCTCCCGTAAAAAGATCCACGACGCCCCGCATCTCTCGTCCCACTGCGAACGGCGAGAACGGGCCCCGTTTGAGATAAATTACGCAACGAAGCCACGGGCTACAAGTACGCGGACTAGCGGTATCGTGCGTGTACCTTGTTCGTTCGCACGTGCCCGCCGGGCCCTGATTTTGTCCGCGCGACGCATTAGTGAGTTAAGTAAGACGGCGACGCCGGTGCTCGAAATCGATGCAAACTAGAGCGATATACATCCCGAAAATTTCGGACGTCGACGAGGTACCGCTGGGAACGGTGAAAAAATTTTTATTCGCGCATCGGTTAGCTGGGAAAGTTCGGCGTACCGGGCAAACTGTTCTCGTCGATTGCCAGCGGCGAGATTAGTACGCGAAAATCGTCAAAGTTATTGTCGCCACGATTGTTCCCCGCTCGCGGATATAATTGGCTCGCAGTGGAGACCTTTCAACAGTTTTGCGATAAGATAAAGTCACGATCTGCGTTTATATGGGTCAAAAAGTTAATACGCAACTCGTGGCCGCCACGTTGTGACACGAAATATCGAAGGTGGCGCGTTCGAAACGATAAAACGAGCAAGTGATTTTTTTTTCCACTCGGGGTATCGCAATTTCTACTGTAAAGCTTTGTTTTTTTTTTTGCGTGTACTTACCCATAGATCGTCGAGGGTGATGGAGTTATCGGTGTAGAAGACCAGAACTTCGGCCGTGAGAGGCTGCGTCTCGCGCAGCTTCGACGCGAGCAGCAAGCAGGCGGTGCCGAGCAGCTGCAGCTGCGACTTCCTGATCGGGCAGATTGAGAGGAACCTGTCGACGTAGTTCATCGACAAGGGGAATACTTCATCCTGGCACTTTTGTTCTTCGCATACCTGCAACCAGAAGAGAACGGATGCATTAGAACGGATGTTGCGCACCGATGTAACTCGCAAGTCGCACGATAACGTCGCGAGATATTGTTTCAAGGCCGGACGATCGAGAGAGAGAGAGAGAGAGAGTCCACCGCGTGATAACGTCCGGATACGCAAGGTGCGATGCAAATTTAGCCTCCCAGCATCCGCATCGCGCCATATGTAACGCGTTCGATATCTCAGAAAAAATACCGAGGGTTTCCGACGACGAGGAAAGAAGATAAATTCTACCGTGAGACTCGACTATCTCTTTAAAAGGATTGTGGGAAGAGGACCGGTCGAATCGAGCCGTGTTTTATCGCAGAAAATGGATTAACCGCCCGGTTATAAAGATAGCTAATTGGATTTCGCTACGACCGAGCCCTATAAATTCTGTCCGTTTAATTTCGTCCGCGATTTCCGCGGCTTTCCCTCCCGGCAATCTTTCCCCCGTCACCACCGTTCCGTCGCATAGGTAAATTAAATCAAATCAAGAAAAAAAGAGTCCCACCGGTATCTTATCGATGATTTATCGCGTGCATCAACGGGAATTAGTCGCATTTTTTTTTTCTTTCTTTCTTTCTTTTTTTTTTTTTTTTTTGTTATCTGCGTTTATTGCCGTATGTTTATTATTACCGCGCGTGTTTACATAAATCGCAGCGCCGACGAACCCCGGGTGCGCCTTTGAAGTTTCGGGGACCGCTGAATTTGCGGTAGGATCGCGAATTAACTTTGCTCGGGCGCCTCGGGGTGCCGAAGGGCCCCGAGTGATCGTGCGTTGTCGAGCCGCGTGAGAGGAACTTATTGAGCGTGACCGACCGATTGCCGGTGCCCAAGCTAGCCGGTCTTCGCTGCCGCACGCACGCACGCACGCACGCACGCACGCACGCACACCCTCGTAATTACTCCGCCGTCGCCGCCGCCAATTAGTAACACGGTCTTAACGAAATAATCGCGCCGCGGCAAATCGACGAAAATCGTGTACAAGATTGGTTCCACCCGGCGTGAAATAAAGAAGTAAAACTAGACGTGGAAAAGTTTCAGCGAAAACGGCTGTTGCCGAGGACGGGAGGCTGAAACTTTTCCACATCTATTTTCTTTGCAATTGGTCAATATTAATTATCCCGAGGGAGTGAGCACACACTCCTTTCAACGGCATCTTTTTTTTTTTACTTTCTCAACGAAATCGGTTCGAGAGATTATCTTGCATCTGTTCAAACATCGAAAGCCCTGAGCGAACCTAAGTTGGGAGCAAAGGAGGAACACACAAAATGCACAAACGGCGGAATGAGGTCGCAAGTCATTAAGAAAAGATAATTCTTTACACATTTACGTATTATAGCATACTTATTTTTGTATTACTTTGTTATATCATTTGCAAAATATAATAGAATATAATAGAATTGTGATCTTCTTTAATTTCTTTTTTAATAAAGCGTAATTATAATGCAACATTTTTATTGAATATTTTTTATTTTTAATATTATGATTTATTATTGTTCGATGCAACGTGGCTCGATGTGTCATGGCGCAAATGTCTTTAAAAGTAACGATCTAATAGAGTCACTGTCCACATTTTTACATTGAAGTGGACTTGCATTTAAACTTGCGGTGTTATGCCTTTAATCGATAACTTAATAAGTGCATTCGGGGGGCCCTTCTTTCGAAAAGATGAGTCGCTTTAGGACTTTATTTCTCTTATCTGCGTGAGTCTATCAAGATCGCAGATCTCCCTTATAATATCGGCGCCAATTAAGCAGAATTGCCGCCGATAAAGCCGACCGCGACCGGTGTTATGTCTCGTTACGTATTGATAATAATCGGGCCGGACTTGTCCGAGCGGCCGTTCTTAAGAAAAAACATGTATAAAACATTGAACATTCGAACGAAGAAGGTACATTTCGGTGTCTAATTGCCCGTGAAGCGACTTTGCAATTCAGCAATTCAACACTTTCGTTATCAGCAGCATTTGCACGAGTTCATATATAGAGTGACGTAGGAAAAGTTCATCGGAATAAAAGAAGTGTCGGTTTGTCTTAAAAAAAATTCGTTCGACATACCGCGCAGCAGTCAAAACTTTGTGCATGTACCTTTCGTGATTCGCAAAAAATAGTATCACTTGCTTGAGATCACCGACAAAATAATTATACGCTCGTTGCGACTAAAGTCGAACTATCAAATCGAAATAATTGGCATTTGCCTTCGTTTTTAATTTCATCTTTCAACTATGCGGAATAGTTGCAAGTCACCGGTTCAATAACGTCGATTGCTTAAGAGAAAGGAAGATCTAACTCAGGACACCCTATAGAACCGCGCAAACTGCAGTCATTTAAAAAATAAAAAAGAAAAAAAAGTCATACATTCCATCGGCACGTATGACGACCTGTCATTCGTATCAGTCGCATCGACAAGCGCAACGTCGAAGAATTTGACGAGCGCGACGCGAATTCGGCATGCGTGTCGCGCACACATACACGTGGCGACCCGGGCGACTTCGCTTTCGTTGTGAAACAACATTGCCGTCGAGGTCATCGCGTGAATTCAGTTATTGCGATTAAATGTCTGGGGCGCAAGAGCAATTAAAATACTTGAAGAAAAGAAATGATATCGATAGCGGCGAAATCGCGAGTAGCTCTCGTCAAGCTGCGCGAAAGAAATTTCGCCTGAGTTCACCTCGCAGGTCCGAGGCGTTAATATCGTTTGCATTAAAGGTACATTGTATCAAGAAAGGGAATCAAACGAGGAACAATCTTGTTGCATCGTTAGTTATTTGCGGGACACGCGCGTTACGGCGATCGGGATTTTTGCCGACGTCGATCAAAATTCGATCGCGTTCATTCGCCGCTATCCTTGAGAGAGAAACAGATATCGGTACTAATTTTAGTTGCGCCCAGATAATGTGTTGTAATTAGTTAATTAATGCCACGGACGAGCTTTCGAAACCGCACAATGAATAGACGAGACATTTAGTGGTGTTAGAAAATAGCTGCTGATTTATCGGGCACTTTTCACCGTGAGATGCCTTCGGTCAACGGCGAGAAAAAAACAATTTAAGCTATTGTCTCGGAAGAGAAAAAAAAAAAAAAATATACATAGCACGTATCGAGCGGTACACGCTATCAAAGCATGAGCTCTGTGTGATACTCGTATCATTTCGACTACGATTCTAAATGGGGGCGGCGTGAGAAGCGTACGGCTACGCCGGAAAAACCGTGCGAGAACAGACTGGTCCGGCCCCGGAAGCAGAAGCTAACGTTCGATTACGTCCGAGAAGGAAAAGTCGACGAGAGACAAACCGGAATTAATTCGGCGAATCGTCCGGACGAGATTCTCTCTTGACGGAACGCAATCGTCGATTATTCTTTGTTTCGCGTTTTCTTTTTTGTTTTCGGCGATACCACCGACACGCTGCCTGCATGCGCGTGTAACCTCCACTGTTTTGACAAACGCTACTGGGCAAATCGATCGCCGATGTGTCACGAAATCGGACAAAATGACTCGCGAAATCGTTATCGCGCGACCGTCTAATCTTAACTTTCTAAGAATACACTTAATTCAGGCGAACCTAATTAAACTAGACGCAAATGTGACCTGCGATAACACACGAGCCGTGATATTATAGTATCGTTATCGTGAGAAGAAGAAAACGGACAGGACTATATCTCGCCGAGCGAGCAATATCCAAAGCGGGTGTATCGAAGTTTCTTTTTTTTTTTTTTTCTTTTCTTAAAATCGCGGTCTCTGGATCAAAATTTGATAACGACCCGATAGCGCGTAGATACCCGATCGATCGGCTGACGATTGTAGCTCTTTAATCGACGAGAATGTTATGTGAATGATGTCGGATTGGAATAAATACAATATCCCTCTTATCGACAGCTTTGGAAACGCGCGGTGACGTAAGTCGAGAGGGAACTTATCGGTCCGAATTTCCTGGCGATTCAATGACAGCGAAATGTCAAGAAGAAAAAAAAAAGAAAAAAAAGAACGTTACGTCGTTCTTGAACGCGCTGTTCTAAAGAAAATTAATTTTCCCTCTTTTATAAAAAAAAAAAGAAAGTCGCAAAAAAATAAAATAAAATAAATGACCAGCAATGTAAAATTTATTAAAACTATAAATTTAACGTATGCTAATTATTTTCACGCGTTCTAGAAATCATAAAGAAAAATCAATCTTTATATCAGTATCTTGGAACAATTTTATATCGTTTTCTTCGATTAGATAAATGAACGGGCCCCGAGCTCTCGAAAAAAATCTTGATTTTATAATTCCGTTGAATTCCCAAAGCCCAAAAAAGGCGACGAGTGAATTCCTCATTCTTTTTACACCGACAATCCGGACATTTAAATTTAGAAGCGAATAAATTTTGATTCGGGAATACATTCTCGCCTCTACAAGTTCGCGTTTAAATGTATAAGACGAGTATACGTAGAACCTCTCCCGGACAAGTCGTCGGTAACGAGACGCGGCAAGGCAAGGAATGTCGACTTCGCATTGTCGCAAAAGTTATTAAACTTAACTCTTATTAAAATTGATTTATCGATTAATGGCGCACGCAGCAGAAAAAGGGGGTTAAAAAAAAATTCCTTCTTGCGACGAGGAGTCGGTCTTGCTCGAGGAAACGTAATCGAGAGCTGGAATTCTGAGCCTCAGGCGAACTTGACCTTTATTTGTTCCCGCAGCGTGCGTGCTATTTGGATCTGTATCGATTCGATTACGTTGTTCTTTAAACGCACTAATCGGCCCGCATTGCCCCGTCACGTTTTTAAATCGACGAGTAATAAATCATTGCTGACGGCGCGGTCATGTCTAACGAACCACAACATCGGATCGAGACCTTTAACTCGCGCGGTGCTGGGCAAAAACTAAATCCTTTCCTCCCTATGTAAACACGTACGCAAAACTGAGACTGGCCTCTTCCCACAGTTTGACTTTGCGATAAACGGCGCTGCGAAAAGGTAAAATAATCGATCGCACGCTAAAACGACGGATCAGCTTTATTTTTAGACCATTCCTTTCCCCTTCTCGTAATCGGCAATTGTTAAAATACATGGCTACGACGCTCGCGCTCGCTGCGAGCGAGCGAGCGAGCGAGCGCAACGTCTCGGTATCGATATCTTTAAAATTAAACGTGGTCCTGCGGATTAAGTTGTCTCGATCGGCGATTCTACTTTTGAAAGAAGGCACACTCCGTGGCTCGAGAAACGAGGAAAATATCTGAAATGTGACTGCTAGAGCGAGTTCGTTCGTCACCTTCGCTCGGCCGGCTCGATCGGCGTCGATAAAAAAAAAAAGAGAAAAAAACAAAGTCGAGGAGAACGAGGAGAGAACAGCCGAGAGACACGCGGGGGATTCAGAACGCCGGGGGCCTACGAGGTTCTCGCGATCCTGACGGCGGGTTCTGAGGGATCTTGGAGTTAACTCGATCGCGCGGCGCACTACACGTGGACAACAAGAGAGACGGGACGTTTTCTCGCTCACCTCCAACATCCACTCGGCGACGATCTTGCGCATGAGCGGCGAGATGTCCCTCTGCACGCACTCGAAGTACGACCGGCTTGGAGCATACCGTTCCTCGGTCTGCAGAAGATTCTGCAGGACCCGGTCGTCGCCCAGGAGAGCCGGATCGGCGTAAGCCCGGCACTCGGTCTCCGTCGTCTCGCAGCACAGAAGATCCATCGCGGCCGACAGCGGGGTTCGCGCGAGCTCGGACTTCTCGCGGCCTTCCTTCCCACCGGGGAAGTCTTCTTCGGGGACACGTACCGGACGTGCTCCGTCCACGTGCTTCTTTCGAGAAAGAGATTGAACGGATTTCGGAGCGAGAGACGAAAGAGAAAGAGGGGTAGAGAGGAGAGAGGAGACACTCAACACCTTATTTTTTTCACAGCGACCGAGGCAGAGACGGCCGATCACTCGCGACGAGTCGTAAACCGACAATGACGACTACGCACGCACACGCGTGGTATATACACGTACGTGCGCGCGCGCGCGCGTGTGTGTGTGTGTGTGCGCGCACGGGCCAAAGTCGCAATTCGCGACGATGATGCGAGCAAGCGAGGCGTGTTCGTTCGATCAGTTTCTCACGTACATGTACATTTTCTTCCGTCCTTCCTTTTCGGGAGAAAGTTTTCGTTTTTCTCTCTCTCTCTCTCTTTCTCTATTTCACACACGTTTTCCTGGTCGACGAAGAATCCGTGAGCTTCCTCTTCTTCGATTCTTACTTTCCACACGTGTTATTCCGCGTCAATAGTAAGCACAAACAGCGTAATAAATAATACGTTTGCGGAGGCGCTCGGCGAGGGAGGGAGGGATTCTAATAAATAAGCGTAGTGTGCGGGTTTTTCGGCCGGTGCCACTTCACGGATCGTCGCGCGAATCGCGTCTGTCCAAGTCCACGGGGCGACTAGTACGTTTCGTTTCCCGAAGGAATCATGAGAGAAGCGGGAGAGAGGCAGACAGGCGCTTACAACCGGCGTAGGAGAGAACGGTGACTTTCGTTTCGTTTCTTTCTTTTTGTCCGTTTCTTTGTGTTCCTAGTTTACAGACCGACGAGCGAAAAATGACGGACTTTCTTCTCACGGGGGGAGGGGGAGCGCCGAACCGAAGTAGCCGGTACCGTCCGCCGCCTGTCTACGTGCGATTTAAATGTCCTGCCAGGTGCGAACGAGCGCGAGGATCCCTCTCCACTTTCTCACGATCCGACACTGGTGACTTATCAGGTCAGAATGCCGGCGAGCCCGGTCACTCGGCTATTCTGTCGGCCGGCACCATCCCTACCCGCGCGGCGCTACCCGGTCACGTGATCGCGGCCGGCTTCCCTCCACCATCGCGGCGCCATCGTGTCACGTGGAGTGAAACAGTTCCCTCCACCGCCGATGCTCGCAGTGAGCGACATAGCCGTAGCGCCGGCTGGTTTAGTCAAGAACGAGCGGTGCAGCGGGGAAGACGGGGGTTATGTTCTCTGCATCGTGTAAAGTAGCCCCCCTTCATTCGACACCTAAAAGCTCCCCCCTTCGGTTCACATACGCCGAATTCGCATCCGTTTTCTACGTGGCGTTTTTACCAATGTACGTAATAATGACCCGCTAGGAACTTTCCATTTCAGTCAGCTTCGTTACAGAGACCGTACGCATTGTGATTCGAAGGACCGTGTTACACAGTAGTGGTAGTTTCTCTTGCGTTTTACTTTGAATGTCGTTAGGTTGATTTCGAATAAAATCAAATGGTACTGATGTAATGTAAGTAAAACGTAAGAGACACACGTAGAGAATATATGTATATATAAAAAAAAACAAAGAGAACCGTAGAGGAAGAAAGTGAAAATGCAAGAAATTGAATCTGACGCAATGGAAAGAGTTAAGACTTTAATTTCGGAGAGAGAAATAAGGAGAAAAATTTGTTTACGTAATCGCGCTCCACGTGGTTTAGAAAATGACAACCTGTTGCTAATGGTAGCGCGAACCGAGTAGTATTCGATAAATCTCAGTGGTCGAAAGCGCTTTTTCGAATAATTAAACATTGTATTTCTTACAGAATCATATCTTTTAATTACGTAGCGCAATTATTCTTGATTATCTTTCGCGAGAAATCAAGCTGTCAGTAGAGTATCTCAGAGTTTGGATACGAGTACTTGAAACCTTATTAAAAATTAAAGTACAGCTAATGAAACTATATTAGAGATTTATAAAACGGTGAAGTGTGTTTCTTGAAAATGTAAAAAAAAAAAAAAGAAAACGCAGAGCTCTCGCAACTGATTTTTGATCACCTCGTGGTTCAACCATAATGTTATCAAGCTCCAGTTAGATCTCTTCGCAAAGCTGCACGTTTTTTTTTCTAGTTATTATTATTATTTTTTTTAATTTTTCGTGAGAAAGTTAAATACCGTAATTTTTTTTTTAGCACTCTCTCTTGATTCTGTCGACCTTGGACCGCGTTTGTACGCGACTCAACGTTAAATGAGCGGAGTAGCTTCGGTTTCATTCGTTCATTCGAGACACCGGAGCTCCTTCGCGTTACTTTTCGGCGACGAACCTCTCTCTAAACTCAGCTGTTGACGAGCTCGCTTCTCGTCGTTGTTCTCGATCATGAGAACCCAAATTTGTCAAGGACAAGACTGTTTAAAGACCTCTATACCCACCCGTCTTCCTCAAAATCGCAAAACGACGTTACACGGCAACGTTTCAACGTTCGCGATTATAATCAACGCGGACAATTTGTTAAAAAATAATTTTTTTCAACAGAAAAAAAGAAACAGATAACGTTAAATAAATATAAGATACTTAAAAATTAATTTTTAAAAATAAAATAGTTAACAAGGTTTTTTTTTTTTTTTTAGATTTAATTCCTAACATCTGTAATACCAATCATTTAAATATATTAAAATTTAAGTGAAATTACAATAAAATAATTGTTCAAACGCTGAGCGAATCTGGCCAAAGGAATAACTCATCATTTTTACGCGTAGACTATCGAGCGTGAGTCTCGTTAAAATTCCTCGGACTCCTATTTTAACGTTATTCGCCGATTTTAGAGATTCCACGTGCGTACGTAGGTAGGTACGTGGAAAAGTGAGGGTCGCTTCCGGCGAACAATTTGAGGCGATCGACAGCGAGAACGAAGGTGGAGAGACGAGCGGGAAGGCGGCGGGAGGAAAAAGCCACGTAGGAGACAGAATGTCCTTGATGCATGAAACCTCGTGCGCGGAGTTTCGCCTCGTTTACGCGTACTACGTTTTTACTACACAATGCGTACGCGACGACGGGATGCGTGGTTACGGGACTATGGCCGGCTGCAGGCTTCCCCGACAGCCGAATGTCCCTCGCACAATGTGCGTAACCTGCGGCCGCTCCGCAAGCGCACGATTCGCGGTTTCGCGATCGAGACATTGGTTATCGCCGCAAGGTGCAAACTTTCCTGAGGCGGCGATTCGAGCACGAAGCGCACGTATGCCTTCTTATTCATCGCGACGGCTTGACAAATTTTATACGTACCGCATATCCGAGAAAAGCATTTTGCAACCGACTGCTCGCGAGCACTTTCGAGTTCGTTTCGTTCAGCGTAACGTCGCGAAGAGTAATTTATAACGAAACCCAATGTGAAATATATGAAATAAATTAAGTTCGCCGGCGACAGGAAGTTACGCCTAAATTCAGAATGCTGCGACTATCTATATGTATACATATACATATAATAGCAGATAAGATAAACCGCGGAGAGAACGTATTGGATATTGAATATGTACAAATAAAATAAAATAAATATTTTTATATAATTGTTGGAACATTGGCGGAAGATTGCTTTGAAAATTTCAGCGCTACGAAATGGAATTCTAGTTTGTTGAAAATTTCGTATCTGCGGAATCGTCGTGAAACTTTCCTCTGAATACGTCGGGTGTTTTTAAAGCGTCGATGGTAACGCATTAACTTTTGCCGTTCAACGAAGTTCCAACGGTGCTTATAGAAAAGTTAAAAGAGTCGGACTGGTATATTGTACCGGCAACGACATTGGCGTAGCAGTTAGCCTCGAACGAATTGAATAATCCTGCCATTTTCGACGCTTTTAGAATTACCTGCTACGTGCCATTTAAAAAAAAAGAAAGAAAGAAAGAGAAAAAAAAAAACAGAAATTTTTTGGTTCCGATAAAATTCACGAGCTTTTTTAAAATCTTTGTCGAACGCAGATTTAATTTGTTGAAGATTTATGATTGTTCCAAATCAATTTTTGTACACCACCCTTATAAATTGTATCTACGTACGAATGTTATGAACATTCCGTCAACATTCTGCCGATCGCAATCGATATCTGACATTGAAATTGAAGGCCAGCCGTGCAAAGAACCAGGCAAGCCTACTTTATCAAGCAGGAAAGCCTTGGCTAACTTTCCGGCTTCCCTGTAGCAGTTTGATAACTCGCGAATCAAATCAAATCGCGAACGAAGCCATTAGTTTCAACAAAAAAATTTCATACGCGGTTACGAAAGTAATATTCAGCTTGCGCATAAATTTTTCGATAAAGCAGGAGGAGCTTTTGATCGATACGCGACGATAAATAACGAAAAAAAAATTCCTATTAACAAAATATAATTCTAGCAATAAAGGGACGTGATTAAATTTCGCGATTAAAGCTGACCAAGCGCAATTACCGAGTCTTCTTTGTTCCACAGCCTACGTAGTACATATATATATATATATATATAAGTATCTATGTGCGCTTAATTGTTACGTTAATTAATGAGCCACCATTCGCGTGATACGATCTCGGATTCTACGGACGTTTCGCGCGGCTCTGGTAGACCGAGGCCTGTTTCGAATTCGTTGCCCGCATTTTCGCAATGATTTCGCAAGAAACGGTCGCGCTTGATACGCACGTGGTCGCGATACGTCTCGCGCGAGATTTACGCCGGAGCGGAGTAAGAAACCTGTCGACGGAACGTACGTCGTCTTCGGGCGGTTTAAATGACCGGCGAGGCAGCGCCGCGTCGTACTCTCCGCCGGTTAGTATTTAATTTCACTAGAGCATGAATGTTCCGGCCGGTGCTTACCCACCTTTTACGATACGCCTGACGAGACCCGTCCTACTCTTCTTCTTCCTCTCCTGCCGGCTACGGCGTCGACCGTCTCCGACCTACGAACAAGGGAAGTCTCGTTCGGCCTGCGTGAGTCTATACACCGTGTACGAAACCGAATCGATAACGAACGTGCAAGGGGGAACACTTTCTAAAGCGAAGCGAGAATCCCGTCCGCCGTTCGGCATAAAGGCCGTGGGGCTGGCGTGCAAAAAAGCTTAATTAGAGGTAATGAGAACGAAATTCGTAGAAATACAGTTAGAAGACCTCTTGGG
Source organism: Cardiocondyla obscurior (assembly GCF_019399895.1). Classification (NCBI taxonomy): domain Eukaryota; kingdom Metazoa; phylum Arthropoda; class Insecta; order Hymenoptera; family Formicidae; genus Cardiocondyla; species Cardiocondyla obscurior. Next base: position 7,639,350 of record NC_091864.1, read on the forward strand.
CAGATAATTCGTCCAATCTCCACGGCGGGACAATTTGGAAATCTCGTCACGACTAATTTAAGCCCGAGACTCTCGCACGGCGCTTGTTACGATACCGTGGATTCTCATTAGCAAGAAGGCCTTTCACCGCCGGGCTCTCGTCGGGGTGGACTATCGCGAGTTAACGCAGTTCAATAAACGCATCTCGCATTTGCATACGCGCGCGGATGCGGGCGGACAATAAAGTCACTTCCTCCAAAACTATTAACTATTATAAAAAAAAAAGAAAAGAAAAAAGATAAAACCGAATATTGCAAGTTTTAATAAAAATACACGATGCGATATTAAAACGTTACTAAACGTCGGAAACAAATTCTAACGAAGAAAAAAAATGCCTGGCGAAGTGAAATTCAGGGGTATTCCCCAGCTATCGGGTTCCTCGCTTTGAACTTTTATCTGGAATTTAATTACTGCGAGATCAAAGAATCGAGAAAAAAATTGCGCAGTGAAACGCGCGTTTCGCAACGGCACACCCGGTATTACCCGCGATAGGCTTTGATAGCGCGAACACGTTCCACGACGGTGGAGGCGCGGTGTCTTTTCGAGGGACACACAAATCATTGTACCTTTCGACGTGACATTGCAAATGACACTCGTCACGCGAAAAAGAAAGAGGGAAATAAAGAGAGGCAGAACTTGTAATACTACGCTCGATAGATATACGGCGGCGTATACTGATACTAATTAAATTATCATTTCTGTGAATGCAATTGGAGCGGTACCGTTTTCCATCGCCTGGCGCATCGATACCGATTTTTATTAATAATCTACATGAGTAATTCGCGTTGTATCACCCCATTCATTTTATCAGCGCGAAACACTCGCGAGCGTTTAAGGCACGGCGGAATGTAAATTACTTCGTTGCGCAAGCGTCAACGAATTCAAGGATATCAATTAAGATATATACGTTCGCGTCAAGTTGAATCGAAGTTACGTCGACTGATCCCCGGGGAAAAAGAGTTTTCGATTATTTTCCGCCGTTCATTTAACCGCTTTTTATTTTCAGGAAACATATCTCTTTTTCTATTTTTATCGAAAAAGTAGGTGATACGAAAATAGCGCGGATGAACGTAGGTAACAAGAAATTTACAGCTCAAGTGAAAGATAAACAATAAATTGCAATGATAAAATTAGTATAAACGTGAGTCATTTGTTCGATAGAAAACGATCAGTCGAGAGGTAATGATATACCTGCCAATTTCGATTACCAGACGTTAATTTCTGCCGTAATTGAACCGTTGAAATTATGTTTTCATTGAATAATCGAGCGGCATATCTGCTTATACTTCGGCCGTAATATTGTGTCACGGCTAAAGAAGTTATTCAAGTGTATTTTAATAATCTCTGATTCTTGAAGTCTGTCGCTCAATGCTTATCGCGAAATATATATAATTAGTTTAGTATCTGACAGCGGCGCCTTCGAGACGAGCTTCGCGTCTTTCGCGTGGATTCATGTCTGTATGTCGCACGTTGCAACTCATGTAAGCGAATACAAAATGTTAATAAACAATTTCTTTCTCCCAGATTATTTTTCTACTTATTTAAAATTGATATCCTTTCCTTAATATCGTCGTGATATCAATAAAATTTATTTAACGAGAAACTTTTAGCAAAATATAAATTTACAGCGAAGGAAAAGAAAAAATAAAAAAATAAAAGAACAAAAAAAAATAAAATAAAAAAGAAACGAGATAGCAGCGAATAGATAGATTTTACTTCCCTTCATCTTCGATGTGGGAAAAAAAATTTTAATTACACAACCGATTTATATTAATACTCATACGCTGGATGTAAGGAATATGAATTTAAACTACCGGTATCGAAACATGCATTACCTGATTATGTGCAACTTCGCGCTGTAACCGTGACGAAAAACGCAAGAATCATTTTTTATGAACGACAATGCGGTCGAAGTTAATCTTTGAAGCGAGCCGAGACGTCGGCACTATCGCCGTGATAAAACTCGCTTTTGCGCATACGATTGCGATTGTCTCTTGAAGTTACTCGAAGTGCGTAAAGCATTCGCACATGTTTACGTAATGAACTCGACATGCAGCACGATAGCGCAAACTATTAATAGTAAATGGAGGCGTTCGCGGATGAACTACACGTGGAAATATCGTAAACGGTTGAACAAATTCCTGACCTGAATTCTATCGTCAAGCCTCGCTATGGCTCCTTTCTCGGGTTTCTAATTTTATTATTAATATTATTAATATTATTCTATTTTTTTTTATCAATTTCCGCAGTCAGGTGTTTAAAATTGTTCAAGAAAAAAATTTAAAAAATCCGAAGCACCTGACTAGAGAACTACTTTTCTATCGCGCTCGTCGACGTGCCGGCGCAGTCGGGTAGCGTAGAAAACGAAGACCTCACTTCAGGCATTTTTTCTCCGATAATACAGTGATAAAGAAAAGAAATGAACGATGACGAGTCTTCGAGAAGGTGACGTCATTATCAACGTGTAGCCTTTGACCCCGTGCATGCTCGTTTCCGCCCGTTCAAGACTCATTTCAGTTGTTATTGGTTGCAATACGGTCGGCGACGCACCGTAATGCCGGTGCATATTATCAGCGATACCTTCTCAACGTATTTACCAAACAAATATCAGCTGATATTACAATCTTGTAGGGATTTATAGACCGCAAAAAAGACGACGGCGTTCGACGCGACGGAGCGCACCGCTTGCATTTGTGAGAGAAGAAGAACCGCCGCGAGGGAACGAAATCACGAGGAATTTATTGGTCTACAATAAATTACCCTTCGCAATAAAAAGCGGCCATATAACGTTAAAAGTTTCGTTTTCCTATATTAACGGTATTTCTTTTTCTTTAACTTTTTAGCGAGTTAATGCGTGGCGAATTATTCTTCTGGCAATCGCGCGTTACTAAACGCTATTTCATGCGCAATAACAAGCGTTCTCGCACCTGGTAAATATAGCGCATCACCATCGAAGTCCATAAAGACGGTTTTACGGCAGCCGGCGGAGAAAAAAAAAAAAAAAAAAAAAAAAAACTAGAGATACTATTACGACAGTTGCATTAACGCGACGGTCGTTAAGTGTTCATACGCGCGCGTGTAATTGGCGATAAGTCCTAAGGCCCTACGTATATTTATACGGATGACTATTAATTGTCGGTATGAATGAGTGCGGGGGACGAAGAGCGGGTTAGTTAAGGTCCGCGAGAGGCCCCCGGATCAATTCGGCAAATCAACGTTCCACGACGCCCTCGCGTCATTCGTTAAGATTAAGACCGTCATCGACCGGCGGCAAAGTGAACTGCCGCCTCAGCCCTAATTAGTGTTTAACTAACGAAATAATCCTTTTCCCTTTTTTTTCAATTGGCCCATCAACGCCCCACGAGCACGCATAACGCCTCCTCGGGGCTCGTCAAGCCCGGGCCGCGGCATCAACGCCGGATAGCATACGTTATTCGCGAGTTCCATTTCTTTATTTCAGATAAAACCTACATTTTTACGTGTTTTCGTACGAAAATAGTCATCGGATTGCATGTCGTATATTTTAGATAAGGTTTTATTCAAGAAATGCTGAAAATTAGAGAGAACGGACACGCTTCTCTCTCTCTCTCTCTCTCTCTCTCTCTCTCTGTCTCTCTCTCTCTCTCTTTCTATCGTTCCTTTTCTTAGAACCGCGCGGCACTGCTCCTTCCATTAGAGCATCACGGGATTTGATGTTATCCTCGAGGGATTTCTTCCGATTAATTGTCGAAGGCGAACGTTTACCTGGAGATATCCACTCGGAGATATTCACATGTGGCCCGCACAGACTCTCCCGGTGCAGCCGGATAGGTGGAGCGGTGTTATTAGTCGGGATAAGACGGGCGGAGGGATGGATGTACAAGACAGGGATCGTCTCGGAATTGGACTGTGCGGTGAAAACGAAGGAGGCCCCCACGGTCACGGATGATGAGTCCAGATCGGGATGCTTTTTCGGACCGTTTGTTGCGCCGTGGCGCTTCGCCGACTCTGCTCGGAATTTAGGGTCCTGCGCGGTTCTTGTGTGGGAAATACGAAAATTGCCGGCGCTTAATGGAATATCACGGAAATTAGCATACACAAAAGAGAGCGAGAGAGAGAGAGAGAGAGAGAAAGAGCCAAGAGTTTGCAAAATTTCACATGTTTTATATTAATTAATTAATTATATATTATTTATTGAATCAAACATTTATTATACGAGCGTTGCAATCGATTTTCTTCTCGCCCTTTATAGAGCTTTGGTGTGAAATTAACCCTTGACCCGAAGAAGCATGTGTGTATTTCGCGAGTAAAAAATCATTTATTCTTTTTTTTTACGCCCCTTCAAATGTAAAAGATTATATATGAAGCTGGACCGCGTAAAAATTAGAAAAAAATAAATAAAATAATTTCCAACAAATTCTGTAATATTTCCAGTTAATAACTTATGTTAATCTGTACGACGGATAAACCGGGCGAATGTTTAATTTAAGAACGCGCTCACAAATTCCCTCATTTCGAGTTGCTCGGCTGGAGGATCGTTGAATAACGTTCGTTAAAAGAAGAGTCGCATTCCTTTTCACGAGCACCGTTGTCGATTTCGTGCGCAAGCTCATCTCCGTCGTCAAGCTTGAGACCTACGTTGAGATTTATCTGAGGAACGATCTCCCGATCTGTCTAACGAACCTCATCTATTTCCTCGATACGGGATTTCGATTAAATCGTCTAATTTGGAAAGTCAAGAGTTTTCATGTTTCTTTCTTTTTTTTTTTTAGAATTAAAAAAAATTCTTTTTTTTACATGCAAACATGCGCTACGGTTTTAAACTAGAAGTGAACAGGCAACGGTAAAATTTTCAATTCACAAATACTGAGATACGTCGTAAATTCCTCGAGGACAAATGTATACAAACGATGGAGCCTCCACAGCTTCCAGATAGTCAGACATGGGGTGTACAAAAGCTAAAGCGCGTCCGTTTAGAAATTACGCAAAAGAATTTTTCTTTCTTTTTTTCCCCTCTTTTCTTTTTTTTTTCGCATGGTAATAAATGTTTTTATACTTCGGTGTCTTTCGTGCCCATTGTTGCACGAGGAAGTCTCGTGTATCGCCCAGGTCAAATCCGACCTGCTGACCGTTCTGGAGTGGGCGTGAGTCGGATTTCAAGAAATCCGCCACACACGCCCGCTCTCGCAGAACGATTTATAGACGTTCCCATAACTCTGCCGCGCGTTCTATGTTCGATGAGTCTTCCCGATTGCATAAGTGACCAGGAGGTCAGTGTCGCGTCTGGCTGAGAGCGTCTCAATGTGGCGCCAGCCTCCCGGAATGTCTGTATTGTACGAACCGCGTCATCGTCTGCGTGTACACGCGCGCTTAAAAAGCGGGGTTGCAAGGGTATGTATGTTGTAAAAGGTACGTTATGTTTAAGACCGCGCCATACGGTAGCTCCGCTCACTCTTAAGAAAGAACCGGAAGCAGAGTGCTTGAACTCTACCCGTTCCACCGGGTTCAAATGTTATACGATATATTGTTTCGTTGTCTCGACGCCCCTCCAGAGAACCTCCGGGTCTGCGACGTATCTCCCGGCGAGGAGAACGCCGACGGTTCGCTACATTGTTCCGATCCTTTCACCGAACACGTTACCTCGGTGAATTCTTTTTTTTTTACGCCGAGGTAATTTCACTCGCGAGGAAAATTAATTCGCCCGCAAATCTGGCGATTAAATAATTAAAATCACACGGCGCTCGCGCGCTAAATGGGGAACTCGAAAGATTTCCTAAAGCCGCAGAAAATCAGAGGGGGTTGATTATCCAATCGGCACGATGAGGCGTTAAAACTAATCGTCGTCGTTTCCGAACGTAATTTCGCGTCCTAAAGCGCGAAGAGCGAGCGGAGGATCCAATGGAGATGCCTGAGAAGAGCGGCCCCGGGGTGTTACCCCGTGGGTGAAAGAAGATTGTGAGGGAGACGATTTAACGGCTCGGTAATGGCCAGCAACGGCGCGAGTCCGATAAGACCGACTACCGTCGTAGTCGCCGGTCGGTCCAGCGAAAGGGCGTACTTATGGTCTACTTTGCGCCGCGCAAGTGAATTACACGAGGAAGTTAAAGCGCCGTAATAAATACCTTGGGCACTCCTCGCCTTTCGGCCTCGGTCTTGTTGGCGTGGCAGAGCGGTCTCGTCGGCTCGCGCAAAAATAATAATCGACGGCGTTCTTCGATGATCTTTTTTTTTTAACCGCGCCGTTTTCACATCGGACTTCGTTACAGCACGGTTGCAATTTTGGCGAGGAGAAAAAAATGTGCGTTTTATTTTCCGATGCACGATCAAGTTACCTATCAACGATTTTTTTTTTTATAATTTAATTTGCATTCAATTATTTGACTATAATTTTTATTTTTGAAAAATCTATTTGTCTGTTTTCGGCTACGATTAAAGCATTCTTATCGGAGTGGAAATTTTTACGACAGACTGAGGAGTCCGATGTCGTCCTTTCCGCACGATTGAAAAAAGCGTGGTCGGCCGAAGGAACTGGATATATCGCTCTTTTATACAGTCGCTCGATACTCTGTATTTGGTCACGAACGATATATTGACGGACCGTTGGATCTCGAGGGTGGGAATTAACTGGCTTTGCGCGGATTGCACGGATAATTACGTGCTTTCTTCGGCGAATGCCTCACGGCGCACGCGAATGCCCCGAAAGACCGAATCGTTTGCGTCGAATACCTACGTGCCACGAATTCGATACGCGGATAAACGATACCCGATATTATTTGGAAGCATTTTTCATTCATACCGCGGGGCGCAACAATACCCCATGAAACGCCCTTTTGTGCCCGAGTTACCTACCGCAGCCGATTTCTATTTCGATTGCGGATTGTGGCCGCATTTATTCCCTCCGTTTACTTTGAAAATTAATTACAGAAATGAAAGATTTAAATGCCAGACCCTCACGAAACGATCGACGAAAAGACGAATTCCCTTCCGTCCAGCGGGTGTCGCGTTTTATTTAATCGAACAAAATTGCCTGCGCATGCACGGAGCTTTCGCGATAACGTCCTACATTCTATCTACCCATCGCGGAACTTTTGTTAACAATATTTATACGCCTGTCACGGTGTATCCGATTATGGTGCGGCTAAAGTGCGGCGGCCGGTTCATTGTAAGGCGCTATGCGCGTGGCAGCTTAGAAACCGGCACCGGACGGATCAGCCGAGAAGGCCCGAGAGATCCTCTTCGAGAATCAAGGTGTACCTGCCGCGCGGAGCCGTTAATGATCAAGGTGTCAGGTCGGTTCGTATACCTGTCTCAGGCATCCCTTAGAACTCGCTCGTCACCGTTGTTTCTTCGCTCGGGAGAAACCTCAAACTTCTCCAAACGGTTTTCGGACCCCGGGTTCTCCTTTTTCGCGTCTCATCAGAGAGCGCCGACGACGGAGCACCACAATGCATCCTCGCCGAAGACCGTCTCTCCGCCGCGCAACTATTCATCCAGCTATTCATACCGCTCGAGAATTCGGGGGGAGGGGGGGGATTTACTGCTGAATTTACTGCGGAAAAATTCTGGCCGAGTTTCAGCTCGGCCGAAGATTTTTCGCTTCTCGGAAGGAAAACGCCCTACCGCGAGGAACGTCCTACCTGAGGCGTCAAGAATTTCGAGAAATAAATACGAACGGATTTTATTAACGAAACGAGCTTTCGCAATGCAAGGCAGCGCGGTCCGACCGCGCGAGTTAACAGCTCAAAGAACTCTTTGCTTACAATTGCGCAATTGCCGTGCAATTTTTATTCCGACGAGGATCTTTCGGCGCTGCCTCTGCGCCCCGTGTCGACGTATCCCTCCCAAATTGATCGACGTTTTATTGCGACACGCCGAGCGGCCCGCACAAAGCGAAAGCGCCGAAAAAACACACGTGCGCGCGTTCCAGGTAATGGTTAACGATCTTCAATTGATTTTGTGAATCGCGAAGGAAGAAGCGGTCCACCGGATGCAATTCGCGTTTGGCACGGGATCGGAATGCTGTTACGAATTGAATAATTGTTCGGGCACGTATCGGCGGAGTCTACCTCTCTGTCTCCCCTCCCACCCCCCGCATCAAGGTTCCCGGTTACTCTTTATTTCGTGGCCACTGCTCCGTAGAATTCGAGGAATCTGCGGGAGTCAATGCCGATCCACACGCAAGCGAATTTATTTCATCCGACTCGAATTCAGCCAACCATCAAATATCAACGCTACAACTGACGTTAAAGTGGTTGATATAATTTTCTAATCAAACGCATTTTTCGTACGTGACTTAAGTTAAAGTTAATCGGGCTCTGCCTTTCGACGACCACCTCCACAATTTTCTAAATCAAAGATACCGAGTCGTTTACTACTCGAGGATGAAATAACGTATTACGTTAAATTATATCAGATCGCTAATACACGCTCGGCAGTAGCAATATGTAAACAATGTCTATGTGGAGAGCAAACAGTGATTTTTTTCCGTCTAATAGAGATAATTACGATAGGGTGTTCCGCGACAGCGATACAGCGATTATTAAATAGTCACACCCTTTCTAACGAATCTCGTAACTAAGTCTATGAAAATATTATGCTTTTATCTGTAGCAAGGCGATAACGGCTTCCGCTCCACCCCGATAAAGAAATGCTTGGATACCAACCGGCTACGTTCGCGTGGTACTTATAAAACGTGGGGACAAATTTCCTAGATTATCGAACATATGACAGGGCGTCCCGTTTATCGCGTATGCCATCGTTCCCTTTTCGCACAACAAACATTAATATATATTTTTATTTCTAGGCTCGCGGTGATAAAACCAGGTCGAAACGAAAAGCCCAATAAGCTGCGATAAAGCATCAAGCGCGTGAAAAAGGGAATAGTAAATTATACGCGTGGTGAAACGAAAGGTTTGGCTGTTAAATAAAAAAATAAAAAAAAGATAAAAATAATTAAAAAAAAAAAAAAATTAAATTATACATTTCAGCCATTTTTTTCAGTTTAGCGAACCTCGATAACTTTTTAATAAAATACATTAGTTCTTTTATTGACGTCGCTAAAAAGTCTTATCAGCCTTGGTTATTACGCGCGTACGAAACAAGTCCAAAGATCGTTTGATTTTTATATTAATGTAATCTACGGCGTCGAGCTAGTCTAATTAGTCGGTATACATATAAATTTCGAGAGATAACGCTGTTCGTAATGCATACAAATGCATTTTGAGATTGCACCGTACTCGAGTAATGATAATGGCCAGGCGCCGGCGTCAATCATCACGCTATCGCCACTCATAGATCATTGTATCGTCCTCAAGCTTCCCACTCTATATATTTTTCTACGTTTTCCCGACGACGATGTCGTTGAGTAGATTATATCCGACAGCACGCCCGTCCTTGTATCTATACCGATTAACATTTTTCAAGCTATAATTTACTTTATTGCGCAAGAGAGACTTCTTTCGTTTTTACACTCGGCAAGATCGTATCTTGCAATAGACATCGACGAGTGGCCAACGTAGAATATCGTATTCCAATGCAGCGAACATTATTATTAGATCTTTCCCGCGATAATACAGATGTGCAAATACATTTCGTATCTCTACAATTTTTTTCCCGAGCGCTTTTGATTCATATCGTTTTATATTTGCCTTTATCATTCTACTTATAAAATTATATAAATAAAATAAAAAGAATTTTTTTTTTTTAACGCGTCTTTAGTTAAATTTTTATAAATGCGAATAAAATTAATGCCAAATGTACGTCAGGCTATTTAAAAATAGCTTCATATTGTTGTCAGTTTGAGGAAGATTTCGGGAACGATCTCCCCAACGGAAATGCATATTTAACATTCTGGCATGATAATTGTGCCCAGACGTCTTTTTTCTTTTTTTCCCTTTTTCTCTCTTTTTTTTTGTGCGTATATTTTCTCGGAGCGCGACAAATTCCTCATGCACGACGTGTCTCGTGCGTTAACGACGGATCTACATACGTAGGTTTTTTTCCATTCATGGAAACGACCTAAATCAGCTGCGGTTATCTTCTATCTGAATACTTCCCTTATCCTGTAAGAGAAATCTTTCGATGTGATCGCGCGTGTGGCGTCGCGCGCGAGTGTAGCTGTGCAAAATATCGCCCAGCATTTCAAGTAGGAAATCATCTGTTAAGATAACATCTGTGGGACAACGCGCGACATTCAGTGGGCCACCCCGCATACGGTCGAACTAAAAATTACTACCTCGAAACAAGAGCTCAGCCTTCCGTGGCCGCGTAGACTTTTCAAAACGTCGTATACCGCGCCGTTTAATTACAAGGTGCCCGGCCAGCCGTGAAATCTACAATAGGAGTTCAGTCCGATAAGAGTTAAATCCCCCGGCGCGCTCGACGAGCTGGGATAAGAATTTAAAAAACCTACGAGCGGATGATATTGGCAATTTGACGGGCCTGATACCGGGCCGCCGAAGATTTTTCCACGAAGATAACCGTCCAAGTCGCGATAGCTCGCCCCACATTAAAGTCAAATAGCGGATCCCGCGCGCACGGTCGCACGCACGTACGCACGATAGCGCGAGAGCAAACAGCGCGCACGCACGTTTCGTACCCGCATGAGTTAACGCGCAGACTCCTTTCGCCGTGACGTTTTCTATTTACTACGTGGCAAGCGAACGAGAGCGAGCGAAAAGGGAACGAGCGAACGAAGCGAGAAAGAGCGGCCGCGGAAAGAGACGGGAAGGGAACGAGAGAGACGGATTCCGGCGGCCGGTTCATGGCTGTTGATGCGGGCAAGTTAAAAGGCCTCGAGACTAGTCCAACTTAGAAAGACGCCTGTGCATCACCCTTGTGGCACCGCGTGAAGGGCCAAACGTGGAAACGATCCAACCTATCCTAACGTGCCTCCCTTCTCCCCCTAATCTACGGTCCTACGGTCAGTACTTGACGAAAAAGAACCGTCGTCGGCGCATCCGCGCCTTCTCAGAATCCATTCACGCCCGGGGGAAACATGCACGACGGGCACCCCTCGATGGAGAAGAGGATACCAACCGATATCTTAGATCAGCCGGGGCCGTGCTTTATCTCGTCTGCCGTCTACCCTCCCCTATCTCGTGCCTGCGTCGTGCTTGACGAATTAAATTTAAACGCCGCCTGTTCCGAATGTAGGTTGATCGACTAATTAACGCCGGCGAAGGGCGTAAAGTTCGATTTGCGGAAGTACGAGAACGGAGACTTTCGCGATTAACTTCGATATCAAACGCCTCGAGCTTTTAAACGGCGAACAGTACCGCGGGGAGGTTTGTGATAACCTAGATATTATTACGTTTCAATAAGGGGTAGGCGAGCCTATAAAATTCGTGACAAATCGGCTATCCGACTTCACTCTGACACGCGTAATTAACGAGCCGGCGGCTTAAACTTTCTCCCCCGTTTCGGATAATAAGTGCACATCTTCACTTTGCCTATGGGACCCGGAATTCCTTTGCGGTCACATTAGAGACTCCCGCCCCCCCCTCTCCTTCCTCTTTCCCTTAATCTAACTAGATTTAAGACCCAGGTTTCACCCCAAACCTATCCCAATCGGGCCGTCGTTGTTACCGGCTTTCATTCCCGAAAAGCCTAGTTTTCTCCCCGTTGGCTCGGTTCCGACTGATCGCCGCAAGAAACCGCGCCTCACGACGATCTAGCGTAGTATTACATCACGTATTACGTGTAGCTTTAAATCAACCGTTAAAACCGGTACAATCTCGACCGTCGACGTTGTACAGGAAAACGTACTTTAGTTTATTAATAGCGAAACGCAGTCTCGGAGATACCATTTAAAATTACAATTTTCTAACACCCAGCGCACACGACATTAAATTTTAGTCAAATACAAACTTTTCTATGTGTTTTTTTTTTCTACTTGGAGATTAAAGTTTCTCAGGAATCTTACGAAAGAAAGAAAAAAAAACCATGTGAATTAGAGAGCCCGATAAATCAATCGTTAACGCGAGATCTCGAGCCCCCGTCATTTGTTTGAAAATATGAAACGTGTTAAGTAAAGGGATAGGTGCATCGAATGCTTCTCGGTCGTGTCGAGATCACGGCGGTCTCTCGAGAGATATCTCGAGCACTTTGCGTACAAAGTCAAAATATTTAAAGGATCAGCGAAAGATCCGGAAAGCACATGCTCGTCTCGCGTAGATATCTCTTTTTTTCTTTTTACATATCCGCGATTTTACATCTTGAAACATGTGCTGACGATTACGTGAATTGTACTATACACATATATGTATATACACGCCGAATGGGTGTACATTATATATTTCAGCGGTCTACAGTTTTAATCTTTCGCTGATTAACGCGATGTGTTATATCAGCCTACGAAGGGAAATGTTAACCATACGTGTTATCTACCGCAAAAGCGCATAGATAATTAAACGATAAGTATCAGTGAATGACCCGAAGAGAAGTTTCAATGGAGCTCTCTGATAAGAAATGCATTTTACCCCTATTTCACCTTATTTGACGTATCTCTAACATTAAAATAAAAAAAAAAATTATTTATTATTTTCTGCTAAAAAAAAAAAAAAACCGTTAAATAAATAAATAAATAAAAAAACAGTTTTATGCGTACATTACTATAATATTATTATAAAATATATAATTTAATTGCATACGTAATATATACTTTAGATTAATAATTTATATTTGTGGAATTTTGTATTACATTATTTTCGAAAAGCGGAACAATTAAATGCAAATTCGCGGCCGCGAGGCATAAAGCGTAAACGCACGAGTTTTTGTGAATGAAAACCCAGCTGCTACGTGACCGCTATCGATATGTGCGTAGTCAGTTATTTAGGCTTTAAATACCATAAGCATGCGTGCACGCACACATACGCGCTGGCACGTACGCATTGTTGTTGCCGCCACGAGAATCATATGGCGCGGCAACGAGAAATCAATATCGAATGCAAGCGACTCAAACGTGCGACATGTGCTCCTAGACTATTCTTAAATTCCTCCCTAAACAAATATGCCCGGCACCGCCGCGCACGATCCTTGGCAATTTAGAAACCCGTCCTGAAATATTTCGAATTCTAATGGATCTTTAAAATGTAGATTCAATTCTCGCCAGGAAAGAATGCAACCACGCTCAAGATACCTTAGCGCTACAAAGTGCAAGAATATTCCCTTTCTCACAAATTTATTTAACCGAGCAGTATCAGATTTCGCGTCTTAATTACGTACGGACGGGAATGAAGCCCGAGCTTATAAATTATGTTTATCACTGTTAAATTGTGAAAACATCGGGTCTAATAATCCTTGAATTATGTAAATGTTTTACTGAAATCTGTAAATTAATAAGACACGAATACTCGAGCTCGTTGTCTTTGTGCAAAAGTTGTTTTATGTGTGTCTCGTAAAACGAAACGATTTAAGAGGTAATTAAAGAGATAACACTTGATTGCCGGTAACGCCGATTGTGAACTACATTTATTGGTCGTTGTCGGCTACGTGCCTCTTCGCAACACGACCGAGGTTCCGTCACGCAGCTCCGCGTACGATGCAACTGTGGCTTCGCATGCGGCGCGAATGTCTCCCCGATAGTATAAACGATAACGCCACGATAAATAGTAATTAGCGTTCTAGGAAGTGGTTACCCTACTAAGTCGGGGAATCAACGATTCTGATTATGCGCGTGAAACTTGCATCGTTCGCGAGAGGCGACGAATCTCACAACGAGCTGCTTTATAATATAAATAAAATATTTAATTAAAACGCTGCCGGTGGCGAAGGCCTCGAGACATGATACCCTGTTTTGCGGCACAAAAAGGAACAAACGCGCGACGTAAAGGAACAAACCTCGAAAGATTCTAAATGTTAAAAAGAAGGTAAGGAAAAAAAGAAAAAAAAGGGTCGTAGTTCAACGCAAATATAGCTGTCAGTCACCGTGCGAGGAGGGATCCGTCACATTTGGCGTTAAATACTCCGTAAGCATGCGGGCTCGAAGTATCCGGATACCGTGTCTACATACTTGTATTCGAGATACTTAACAACGCGGGCCGTGAGTTACAAGCGTGCAGTTGCACGTGGGTGCAGGGTATCGCATTCGCTCCCACACCCACTACCGGTATGGCACGCCGAAGGAGTGCACCTCTATTGTCTCTTTCTCTCTTTCTTTCTCGCTTTCTTTCTCCCAACATTTTTTCTCTCGTGCAATCGGTCTTCTGTCGCGGAACGCGGCGCGATTCGCTGGACCGCGCGGATTCCGAACGGCGGACGGGAAGAAGTGCGGTTTCCGAGTTGCGCGAGCTACAAGCGAGCCAAGAGTTTTAATGGCTGCAATATTCAGCTGCGCGTCGTACATTTTTAGCGAGTAAAAATGTCAATCAACAAAAGAAAAAAATATTGTCAACTATATTTTTTTTTTTTGTTGATTGACATTTTTATAATTAAAATTATTTATATACGTCATCGGCAAACCGGCCAGCGCGGTATATACATGCGGTACATGTGAAACTCGACGCACACAATGCTTAAAGTCACGTTCGCTAGCTGCCCTGTCACCAATATCTGCCTTTCAGCGTACAACATTAAACAAAAATATTTCTTTTAATCTTTAAAGTGATAAAATAAAATTTAAAAAAAGAAAAGAAAAGAAAAAATTGACCAAATAATTTTCAATTATATCGAATATTTTCAGACTGAAAATAATTTCCATAAAACATCATGTAGGCAACCAATATGTCTATATCGCGCCAACCCGGAGCTAGATTTTGCATTGGATAGTTTTACGAGCTCTTCTATTTTTTTATAAGCAAGAGAGAACAATGTAACGTAAAATATTCTTACATTCAATGGATCATTTATACCTGCACGGTGAGCAGGAAATTGCATTCTCGTAACTCGCGCCACTCCTTACTTCATTCGGATGCTGCCTACTTCGGACCTGTTCTTCATAAAGATTCATCGTACAAGTTTCAATTGTACTAAGTTTCCTTACGAACATTCTTTACATTATTTATATTGTTCGAATAATTTAAATAAAAGAATTATTTTTTTGTATTTCTTTCTTTCTTTCTTCCTTTCTTTTTTTTTTTATTAATCGCAAGCGAGGAGAAACGAGTTTATAAGAAATAAAGATAGTAAAAGTCGATTATTTTTATCATACGTGCTTTTAATTAAAAAAAAATTAAGAGCTGTAATAGAATTGAGTATAGGAAATCTGATCGTTCATTTTGAGATTTAAAAACACTTGACGTTACACAATTAGTTTTTAGCTTGCATCACATTCCTCGCTTCTGGCCTCATCCCGTCTCGGCTTTCGTGTGGAATTCTAATGCACTCGGAGGTATGCAATGGCGCCTTTGGATCATTCGAAACGTCTAGAGGTTACACGGCATATCGGCGCCTTGAGAATCTTGTGAGTTGCATTTGTTAAATATCAAATTCTGCGAAATGCTAAATTGCGGGCGAAATTTTTCAAATGTTCCCTTTTTACGACCAGCAAAATTCACATCTATTGCCACTCGAATGTAGATGTGTAATTTTAGAAAAATTAATATTTAACTTTTACATGAATTCTTTTCGCTACGAGAAAAATTGCGAAAAACTCAAAAATAACCGCACGTGTACCGTGCTAAATTTTTTAATAATTTTTCTTTTCTTTTTTAATGTGAAAAAATGAATGTGCTTTAGCACATTCATACAGAGCTGCCTGTTGATTACGTTTCCTAGAAATCGCGAAATTATTTCCTCGATTTTATTCTACGTAATTATTATTATATTTTTCACTACCGCGTTCGCGACGGATCTTTACAACGAGATTTTAATGACTATGTTATTTTACATTAATAACGAAATACGTAATATCAGGATATTCGAAATACGTCAACTTTAGATTGCGCCTTGTTGAAAAAGATCTGCCGCGGTGAATATTAATAAATAAATATATATATATATATATTGTTTTTCAATAAAATCAGATTTCTAGATTTCGAATAAAAATTATTTTGCGAATCAGTCCGCGCGGTAATCAATTTATTCTCGCCACGTCTCGTCTGCACCCACGACCCACGCCTGATATCAGATTCGGTTCAGCCGAACCGACAAATATGACGAAATACCAACGGAGATGAAAGAGCCGTCGATGATTTTTGCGTGCCTAATCTCGCGAGCGCGTTTCATCGCGCCGCTCGCCGTTCGAAGTCGCAGCCGCGTGCAGCTGCGAGTTGCGTTACCATCGTCGTGCACGCAAATATGCCGGGGCACAATGACGTCACATCCGGCGTTTCGTTTTTCGCGGCATGCACTTATCACTGGCGTGCTCGGGGGAAGAGAGAAACGCGGAACGAGAGAGAGAAAGAAAGACGGAGAAAGAGAGAGGAAAAAAAAAGAAAAAAAAGAACAAAAGGAGAAAAAGAGATCGTCGTCTCGGTACGCCTACGCCGCAGTCGCCAGTGCAGCATGTACGTACTCGTGCATGTTTACGTTACACGGTCGCATACATACGACAAATGCGATCACCGGGGGGGAGAGGAATACGCGGGGCGCGAGATGCGTTTCGGCGAACGCCGGGGCGCCGATAGCGAGCAGCAACGTGCGTAATTGCGATAATTGCGGGACGCGTGCGTGCACGCACAATGCACCGCGGCGTAACGCGTCGTACGTGGCGACGTGGAACACGCGATATACCAAGACGCGTCTTTCGGGGTCGACTTTAGGGTGAACGACCAAACGTAGATAGGTATACCTCGGTAGGGCTTCGGGTGTTCAAATCGTCGAAAAAAAGAAACAAGAAAGAAAAAAAAAATATGTGTAAATACAGGTGAATTCCAAACGCGATGCTCGCTCGCCGGAATGCATTTCGTCGATCGAACCTCTCGCGGGATGAATTTGTTTTTCTCACAGGACGATCTCGTCGCTAACGTCCGGCGTGGCCGGAAAAATTTCTTTCGGGAAAGTCCACGGGTTAGTTAACGATAAGAGTGATTTCCGCAGCTGGGACGGGTCGTTAACGCACGACGTGGCGCTTTTGGTTTTCAACGTCGTCGGGCGAAGCGACGCGTTTATCCGAGGGTAAAATTTACCGTGCGAACCTAAAATATCTCACAGAAAAAGGAAGGAAGCGAAGGGACCATTCAGATCTGTACTTCGTAGGATGATACGCGTGACGGCTGCGTATAATTTCGATGCGTATGCAAACGCGCGTATGCTAATGGCGCGTATTGGTGTATAAAAGCGGGAGAATGCGCGTCACTTTGCCTGCACATCGCTCGAATATATTGACGTCTCCGCGTCGTTCGTAAATTATCCTACGTACGACGTTTCACGACGACAAGTGGAATTCCAAAATGTTTCTAAAGCCGCCGGCTGTCATTTTCATCCTTCGCAGGTCGATTATCGAAAGGCGGTAAACGCATGGATTGAGATATCGCGCCAAAGGAATAAACGCATCGACGGGAATGTATTGAAAATACAATGACAAAATCATCGAGTATCCCCGAATATATTGATAAATTATTTTTGGGCTAAAACAAGCGCGATTAACTGCGAAATAAAAATATGCACGTCCAGCGTCTCTGACGCGTATCGAGCAAATGATTTTCGCGATCGAGTTATCGAATACATGTCACGAAGAAATGGAGCATCTCCATTACTTTTCTCGTAATCAGACTCGATAAGGAAGATGGTACTTGAAGTGTCACCTTTCTTAACATTTAAAAAAACAGCGTGACACTCGCTATCGTAAAAAAAAAATAATAATTTACCGATTTGCATAGATAGAAGCAATACGTCGAACGAAAAGTCGTGTCGAGAAGAAAACGCACTTGCTGCGTAAGATCGTTACAGATCAATCGTTTGCATTCCGTCTAACTACGTGGCGAGGAGAAGCCTGTCTCGGGTCGTAAAGTCAGCGATAAGTCGGCTGAGTAGAATAGCGGAGGAGCCGGGGAAGAAAAAGAGAACGAATCGAGAGAGCGAAGAGTGAGAAGCGGCGCGATGCACCGGCGAGAAAGAGAGAGAGAGAGAGAAAAAGAGAGATCGAGATAACCTGACCAGACGGCGAGCAGGGAGAAACGCGGATGCTGTCTCGCTCTCGTTCGCTCGCAGGCGCATCCATTGACGCCTTCGCTCGTGCGTTTATGAATGAACTCCCCTACTCCAGGCAGATTCTCTGCGCTCAGCGCCCGCCCGGCTACTCCACGCATCGAGCACCGCACATATGCGTGCGCGCAGACGAGAGAGAGAGCCTAGTTCTCGAGACGCGAAAAGTAACGCCGCGATCGGTAACGCGTAACCGATTACGTAACACGTTGGTTAAAAAAAAAAAAATACCTGCCGCTTGTAATTTTGAGTCATATCTTTTTATAAAATAAAATCGCAATGATAATCGAGACAAATAAATAGATCGACGTGATTCAAATGGCGGTGGAGCGAAAAGATTTTATAATCGACCGCGGTTACTTTACTTTTTAATTTTAATAACGAAGGTTCTCGACTAAAGTTATTAAATTGATGTGAAATTGGAAAGGAACTTTCTCCCGCTTGTTTGAATAATTCCCGACGATCGATGCCCGTTATAAATTCGAAGCATCGCCACGACAATCTCTCGCTGAGATTATTTCGCGTAAATACGTTTTACGTATTACGAGACGCGATAACATTCGAGAGCACGGGCCGCTTCGCGATTAAACAATCGAAAGAAGCCGCTTGCGAAATTCTACGACTGTCGACAGCGGGCCCCGCAGTCCATGCCGTTTACGTTTGTCTTAATGCACGCAAAAAGCTTATAAGGCGTCGCGGGACGTCTCTCGTTTCGAATCGGCAACAATAATATCGACCTCGCAAGAAATACATTAGCGCGAACGCCGGCGGAGTGTAAAGAGAATACGCAACCTCTTCAGTTGCAAATTGCAACGCGAAGCTGTTTACGTAATGTCGTTTCTACGTACAAATCAGTTCGCGCGTCACGATCGTCGCTTCCTGCGAAACGGCCTGGGCAAAAAGATAGCGCTCGATCGAAATCGTTCCCCGCGTATGGCGCAATGATATGCAAGACGCGGGCAATTTTGACAACGCGTAATTCCTTCGAGTAATCAGAAATTCGTCTCCGAAAGCAGAGCCTCAATATGGTAGCCCGCTGCGCGGCGGTTCTTATACGTATGTTTAAGAGCCGACGACGTTGCAAAAGTCCGTTTCTCCCAGACGATTTTTTACGAGGAAACGTGGATACAGTGACTCACGTGTTTTTATTAAAACGTCGAAACGAACGAAGAGTTCGAAAATTTATTTGCATTAAAAAAATATCAGCGAGATGTTGCGTTCATAAAGATTGACATGTTAATTAATTTTTTTTATCTTCTTTCTTTTTTCGTTGATTAAAAAAAATTTCAAAATTAAATACCGTATACATATATGTATATTAGCTTTTTGTGGTGTCTATTACGGATTCTTAATGCAACATTTAAATGCTGAAATGAATGCTCAAGGCGAAATTAACCCGGTGCGAGGAACGACTTCGATGAAACGTGGCGCACGTACCCTTTTTCCGAGGAAGAAACGTCTAACGCCGGGGCCCTTTTTGCTATCTGGCAACGGAAACACCGGCGGCGCGATTCCCGTTTCTCGCCGAGAGACTTCTTCGGATCGATAAAAAATATCGACGGGCGCATTTTTGTCAGTCTGGACACGTGTTTCGGGAATGAATAATCGCGCCGCGTTGGTCCCGCCCGGTTTCTCGCGCGCAGATGCGATCGTCGGCGACAGACTGATCCATGCATCATTATTATTTTTCTCGTATTGTCATCGATTTATTATACACATCGCGATAAAACATATGCCTAATTCGCACGTCTCATCGTCTCGTTACAGAGCCAATTTCTTATTCCGATTTCGTTTGCGATTCAATACTTCTTACCCTCCCTAATTTTCGGCAAAACAAAAAGAAGACGCGTCGTCATCTTCTCTAACGTCGTTTTAAATACTCGTCGCTGCTGATGATATATTATTTTTACATCTCTTATCACCGTTTATGCGTATATTATTTTATATTCATTGCGCACACTGTATTGTAAATTTTACGCCTACGTTTTTAAAGTATATAAATTTCTCAACGCGTAGAATGGTTATACACGTTTCTCGGATATTCTTTTATCGCACGAGCACGCCGAATAAATGAATCCTAAGTTTCCTTTGACCATTGATAGTAGTTACTCATTATCTTAGGAGATAAATACTTATACCGCTTGTCGGCGACCCCTGCATCCGTGTCATTTAGTATAATCACGGCACAATTACCAGATGCTTGTTCTATCGTTAAAGTACATGATGCAACTCTTCGCGTGACTTGTCTCGTTAAAAACAATTGAAAGATTTTCACGAACGTGGAAATGAAGGGCAGCTACTCGTCAGCAAGTACTCGAAAGCTTCAATGTACGCTACATCCCGTGATTAAATATATTCCGTATTATCGACGCTAATTGCATTTCGCACGTACGGCCAATTACGCGTCGCGTCTCGGAGTGTAAAGGCGCGTTCCTCGCAGAGCCTGGGGGCTCCGTATCGCCGCGGGGAATGCCGATCTCCGACGAGAGAGAAAGCGACGAGCGAACGATAAGCAGAAGCAGAAGCAGAAGGATCAAGAGGGAACGCGGCGCACGAAAGCTTCTCTTCGGCGGCGGCGGGGAACAAGAGGGTGGTAAACGAGGACTCCTTCGGCAGGCAGCCAAAGGGGATCGAGAATCCGCCGCCAAGACAGCGGCATACTACCGGCGTATTTCAATATTTTAAACGCACTCCGGGATATATCGCGCATACCACAAACGTCCAATATTTGAAGCGAAAGAAGTACTCGAAGCTGAAAAGAAAATACGCGGCGAAAGTACTCGCCGGTATTTTTGGATACTCGGAAGCCTACCCGTCGATCTCTTACATTCCGCGGAAAGAATTTTCGTCACTTCAACATTTGTAGAATAAATTAGAAGAAACTATGCTTCGCGTGCGATATTTTTTCGAAGAGCTCAAATTCGCGCGCGTGATTTATGGTCGACGACGTGGTGCCGGTTCAAACCCGATTACGAATAACGAAAGAAAAAAAATTATGTAACTTACCAAACTGCATAAACGTCAGCGGAGTTGTTGAACTCTGCCGGTGACTGTAACATAAAATGGAAAACATTAACGTAGACATGCCAGAATATTTATTAATAAAATTAATTAAAAAAAGGTAAAAGTTTTTTTTTTAATAAACATTTTATTTAAAAAATTGATGCCTACCTAAAGTTGCTCCGCCGATGCAGGATGCCCATCCCGAGCCTGTTCCTCCTTTCAGATGGGACGTGTCGAGTCATCCTTCCGCGCACAAGTCACTCGCGA
Source organism: Cardiocondyla obscurior (assembly GCF_019399895.1). Taxonomy (NCBI): domain Eukaryota; kingdom Metazoa; phylum Arthropoda; class Insecta; order Hymenoptera; family Formicidae; genus Cardiocondyla; species Cardiocondyla obscurior. Next base: position 7,660,722 of record NC_091864.1, read on the forward strand.
CACTCCCGAATACGCGCGCGAATAGTTGATTAAAATTATACGACCGATCCTGGCGGCACTCCCGCTTAAAAAATTAATATAATACATTTCGGACGCCCGATTACTTTTGCGGTTTCGCGACGAACCCCGACCGTGGTTCGTTAGTTCGATTATCGACGATTAACGACACTTAAAACGATGATCCTGCAATAGAAAAGTGTAAAATTTCATTATAAAAATGTTTAAAAAAATATTTACTGTAAAAAAAAGATGCATACGCGCCTAAGTTAATTAATCAAATTAAATAATTACAAATATAGTTATTTATTATCAAAACGAGATAGCTATTACTTTCGTGTAAAGAGCAAGTGATACTTACCTTGGGGTTGCTCCGCCGATGCATGATGTCCTTCCTGGACCTCCTTCTCCTCCTCTCAGAATGCCAGACCTCCCGTCTGAGTGACTACCTTCCTCGCAGGCCGTCTCGACTCCGTCCTCGCCCTGGTCCCTGCAAACAAAAAGCCCAGATAATTAGTTAAAGCTGCACAAGTTCATGCAGCACTTCTTAAATAAAAAGATTACGTCGCAGAAACAAACGCGTAAGGATATAACTTATTTTACGGAAAGGAGATACACTCACACGTGCTCTCCTCACACGGAGAATGAGGAGGAGAAGATAATTCTTGTACCGGGCGGTTTTCATTGCACGAAATACGCAAATGAATATTACTTTCGGTACGGAGACACATGGCTGCTGTACAGTGCGTAATGAGTACGTGTGCCTTGCGCAACCGCTAGAGAAGGACAAAGCGAGAGTGAGGGTAGTGAGGGAATGTAGCTAGCGCGCGGCACGTAGGCCTCGCGCTCGCTCTCACCCCTCCCTCCCTTCCCCCCCGGCCACCTGCCCGCTAGTCTTGTTCGATTTAATTGTAATATAAGAAACGCTACGATTTTTTTATTTATAGAGATAAGCATTTTTTTTCTTTTTCTTTTTTAATTCCCGATGATCGGGAATTAAAAAAGAAAAAGAAAAAAAAAAAGAAAGAAAAAAAATGCTTAAGGAGAAAATGTTTTATTTTTACGTGAAATAATACGGTAGTTTTGAAAATGGCCAAGAGACGAAAGACAAATTTAGCGAGGAGGAGGAATAATTTGGGGATACGGAGGGACCGAAAGGGAAACCGCGCGTCGCACGAAAACATGGAAACAAATGATCCTCTCGTTTCGGCGCCCGTTTCTCTCGAGAAACAGGTTGCGAAGCGACGTCGGCACCCGCCTCAACGCGTTATCCTCTATCGCATATAAAAAGAACTCGCGCGTTTCTTTTCGCTGTCTCTAATTAAATCGGGAAGCCAATGGGAACGTTCCGCATACGTAATTTTTCAGATCGTGCAAAGGGTGCGAGGAGCGTGGAAATAATTACGCGTACTCTCCGGGTGTTGATCTCGCTTCTGATCCGAAGACGCTTACCTTCGATTGTGTTGTCGATTTTTTCGTGAGAAGATACAAACGTAATTTCACGTTAAAAAAAAAAAAAAAAAAAACCTTTGCAACTGATAAGAAATAATTGCTCGCGCTCATAGCGCGTCGTGAGTTCATATAAATAAGTAAGTAAATCAATTCATCGTCGCTGTTCGTCGTCGCAGCGGACGCAAGACGGTGAATAATGCTCGGGGGGAATTGTTTCGACGATCGCGAAAGTGACGGGAATAGCAGTACTTCCTGCCAAAGCGAACGGCCCACCCCGCACATACTTTAGCTTAATAATCGCGTCTGCCTGACATTGACCGCCAGCCCATTCTTTGTCTCACTGTAGGTCAAACATTCTTTGCGAATACATACACCGAGCGCTCTTGTGAAACGTGGCTCGGTGTGTGACATAATATACGGAATAAGTATTTGTCTGTCAAGTGTTAATAGCGGCTTCCTTCATTTTAGATTTATAGCCAATCTTTATTTAGAGAATACCCGATGAGAGAGAAAGAGAGAGAGAAAGGAGGGGCCCTGTTTGTGCAATTTATGAATTACCCCGTCGTTCGTCGATTCGTCGAATTGACGGCCGTGATACAGCGATTAATAGAGCGATTTGCAGCAAAACGCGTAATCACGTCTGAGGGAAAAGCCGACTTCGCCGGAGGCACGCACGTAAGGATGGCTTCGCGCGCGCGTATGTCGGACCTCGGCTCCTCGATCTTAATGAAACAATGGCGGAGGCCGTTCGCGGAGACGAGAAGGGAAGACCGAGGGGGAGAAAAGAGAGAGAGAAGAGGTTGAAGGAGACCTCGGTGCTAACTGGAGTCCCTCGCGGTCAATGAATCTGCTGGCCTTTTCCCATGCTCGCGAGGACCAAAGAGCGCCCCGGCAGCGCCGCGACTCTCTTCGGGTCCAGCCGATTTTATTAGTCTCTGACTCATTCTGCCTCTGGGACAGACGTTTCTGTCTGTCGTTTCTCTTCCTCCTCTCCTCTCCTCTCTCTCTCTCTCTCATTTTTTCCCTTTCTTTCTGCCTCTCCGCGTCGCTTCGTCTTGGTCGCACGAACACTTTTGCTTCTTACTTTCGTCATTCTTTTCCTTCCTTCTTTCTTTTTTTTTCTTTTTTTTCTTTTTTTTTATTTTATTTGTCGCTCTCCGACGGAAGCTGCGAATAAACGATATCAAACGTTTCGTCCGCCGCCAAACGCGTCCGCACACTTGGCGCAGAAATATCGCAGGCCTTGAGTCATGAATGTGACATAAATGCTAGATACGCGACCGCCGGGCTATCGAGGTTGCCAAAATAGGCCGCTATCTCGGACCCGTACCGACGACGGTTTCGGGCGAAAGGAACGATTGCGGACGTTATTTTAACGCACATCAACCAGAAATAACCGAGGCGTGGGATTTTTAATTACACACGCCGCGATTACAGGATTCTTGGAGTCGATCTGAGAATGTCTCGAAGGGAGGAGGTGGAAGAGGGAAACGTTACGAGACCCACCGGAACAAAGAGCAACGAAAACTACCCGCGGGAGGACGGTTCATTTGTCGAGACAACGACGTCGTGTCCGTCCGTTTATTTTCCCCCGATCCTCGCGGGTGGACCAAAGCTTTGCTTTTCCCATCGTCGGTTTGCTTTTCCCTTTCTCGTCTCGCGGCGTCGGCCGTCCGTTCGCCTTTCGCAGCTTTCGACTTCCCTCGGGTCCAGCTTAAAGCAAGAAGCCGCTCACGGCTCTCTCTCCCGTTCCTTCGACGTTTCGCGTCCTCGTTCAGCACGACGAAGCCGAGAGGAGAGTCTTAAGGGTGGCGTTAACGAGGCGGCGAGACTTTCACACGGCCGTTCGCGTCGCCGAGGCAAACAGGTCCGTTTAGCTCCAGTTGCCGGGACGAGCCTTCCTATTTATGCGAGTTACGTCGGTGGAGACGAGCGCGTCATTGTGAACTTCCTCGCTATCGATGCACCAGCGCGATAATCATATCGGTAACGTCTCCGCGTACAACGAGCAACTGTTGCCGGTCACCGGAAAGTCGGCGAAAGTTCATTCAAGTCCGCGCTCTGCGTATACTCGATCTATATACTCAACTCGGCAACGAATATTCATTATCCTCGCTACTCTTCTAACGTAAAATTTAAGCAAACGTTTTTAATTATTGGGTTCAACTTTTTATTCCGTTTTATTAATTAGTCAGTGGCAACGTCGATCATTACCGTCCGCGCTTTGACAAATTCTCACAAGACATTAATTGATTCTTCCTGTATATAATTATTTTCACGATACTTAATATTCTGTTCTAAAAAAAAAAAAAAGAAAAAAAAATTCTAAAAATATATCGCATCGCTTGGGAATATCAAAGTGAAGACGTCGATGCGTCGATTATAGATCGCTACAGGAAATATTGATTAATAGCTCCGAAGCGTTCGTGCGTTTCGTATGTGCGTTTGCGAACGTAAGAAAGAAAATGAAAGGAACCGTGGAGGGCACCCAACGAGGGATATGAGTGAAGAGAAGGCGCGCCCGCGGGAATCGCCGAGGAGATGTGCGTGAAGAGGTACGGCCGACGGATGAAAGGGCGGCGGCGGGGCCGGGGGGAGGCGAAGGGACGAAAGAGGAGGCCGGCTCGGGGAGAGACCGAAAGTGTAGGGGGGGTCCGGTCGGTCCCAAACGCGCCGCCGCCACGTTCGTTGCGGCCGAAACGAACTGGCGTAGCCAGGAGGCGAAACACGCGAATCCTCTCGCCTCCTCCTCTCTCGCCACGTCGGGCGATATCCCTGCCCTATTTCGAACGGAATGGCTCTTACGAGGGAAGGCGAGCGAGGAAGAAAGAGAATCTAGAGAACCTCGGTCGAGATATATCTGGCCGTGGGAATAGCATCGCGATTGACTTGAAATTTCGACGGTCGTACTCGAGAGGGCGAGGCACCCACGGACGATCGCTGATAGCTTCGCCGTTCGCTGGTGGTAATTAATAATTATCGAGGGAGAGTGTCTTTGCTCGGAAAGAGGTAAAAATCTGAGAAATTGCGGCCCAGGAATGCAGGCGGATAAACCTGTACCTGCGGTATTAGACGCTAAATGCCTCTCTTCCTTCCTCCTTACCCTAATTCACACATCCATCACACCTAGTATTATACCCTAATTTACACATTCCACGTAATACGTGCGTTCTTGCCCTTTTTTTTTTTTTTAAGTACGAGTGGAATTTATTACTTATTTGAAACTGTATTTAGACAAAGAGAATGTTAAGCCTTACATGTTTTTTAGCCTCTCGTTTGCATTCTTTTTTTTTTATAACGAAGCGGAATTAGAGAAAACGTAACTCAAACGCGTTAAACTTTGATAATTATCCCGAAGGAGTGCTAACGTCGGGAGACGCTTTAATAATTAGCTTTATAGACACGTTCGTGCGTGTAATACATTAGTAATGAACTAGCGACGCGCGTTTCCAGTTTTTTATCATTTAACAGAGCAGAGACGTGACTTCGGCCGGGAATTCGGCGCAGCCCATAATCGCGGAATAACACGCGGGAATATTTTCATCCGAGAGGCACCACCGCCCGCTCATCCTCCTTCTCTTTCTCTCATTCACCTCTCGAGAACGCGCTCTCCGTTCCCGGCTCTACCCTAGAATCCCGAAATCCGACCTGGGCAGTTTCGGCGGGCGGCTCTTTCTCCTTCGTAGCGAGCGCCCGACTCTCCGCATCCCTTAGGAGCAAAAAGGCCCTCGATATATTCTTTGATCCTCGACGAAGGAGCCGTTTCCTTTCTTCTCTCTGGTTATCCGTTTCGTACGGTGCCTCGGAAGGAAGGACCTCCCCGGACTTGGACGACTCTGCGGAGGTCCCGTTCTTCTTTCTTCTTCCCTCTTAGTCTTCTCGTTCCTTTTCCTTTTTTTTTCTTCTTCTTCTTCTTTTATCCTCTCTCGTTCTCTTCTCCCTCTCGTTTTCTCGCGCTCTTGCGCGCCGGTCAAAAGATCCAGACGGAGGGCCTGCTGATCGGAGAGGGAAGGCGCGAAGGGCAGAGGATGGAGAGACCGAAAGAGAACGAAGAAGCAGAAGACGGAAAGGAGTCGAGAGAAAAGTAGAAGGAGAAGCCGGAGGTCTGGAGAGAACAAGGTCTCCTTTTACTCTCCTCCCGGGACTCGGTCGGTACCTTTCCACGGTGCGTATGCGTGCGCGTTCCTGCGTGCAACACACGCGGGGCCATACGTGATAGACGGACGGCGCGATCGAATGAGAGAAAGAGAAAGATTTCGTGGCGCGCTAACACACTACACGACGTCGTCGTGCAAACCCCATGGGCCCGTAAAACCGCATTCCAAGGCGGCTCCATGGATGTGGCCCACGATGGCGTTAGAGACGGCGGGAGGAAGAAGAAAGAGGAAAAGAAAAGGGCTGAGAAGTCGGGCTGAAAAGCGCGGGAGAGACGGAAAGAGAAAGACGAAGAAGGAGAGAGCGACCGGGAATAACTCGATAAAGCGAAGGACTCCTTCTAATTAAAATGAGTTCCGCCGCGGGTCCTCGTGCACGGCTCTCGCCGCGTTCTTATTACGTCGCGAACTTTTACTACCCTTCCTCTACTTCTGTTCCTCCTCCTCCTACAGTTTGATTCTTTTGTACCACCGTCGCGCACGCACCTTAGGCACAAAGTACGTTGTCTTACCGGATCGATCACCGATACGCGCTTCTCGCCCGTAAATCGCGATCGGGATACCACCGTTCGCGTAATCGGGTTTGGGCGGCGCGCGGCGCGGTTAGAGGAAACCCCCGATGGGTCATAATTTTTGGAGAACTAGGGGATTACGGCGACTAAGTGCGGTTGGATGATGGATGACGGGCTGGGCATTTAATCCTCCGTTGATCCTAACGCGCGTTCACGTTCGGATACGTCGGAACGTTTCTTTAAATATTAGTTAAAATGGAATTTTTTGCAGGAGGTAAACGCGAAATTTTTTTTTCAGACGTGCATTAACGATAGAGTGAAAGATTAATAAATTTGGGAAACGTAAACCAATGTTGTACTTTCCGAGTGTTTAATTTATTTTTTTTCTTCTTTTAGAGTTTAATATCCTAACGTCTTTTAAAAATGAAATGACATGATAATCGTAGAAAGGAATGCGTCTTTGACAACAGTAACGGACAAATAGGTTTGCGTGACAGCTCGGTAATCTATCATCTTTTTTCAGTAGCCACTAATAGGCACGACTTTCGCTGGAATTAATGGTGGTGATGCGACATTTTGTCCCGCGTCGCAAGAATATTTTCTAGCAAAGTAAACCTGCTCCGTGGGCCTTTAAAAAATTATTCCGCGCGTCAACAAATAGAAATCCTCGTCCATACTAAGCCTCTTTCTCGGAATTTTAATACGCACTTTAAAAAAGTTGAGAACCATCGCCTCAACCAGGTAGAATAAATGATCGCGCGAATACTCCTTGGCGATCGCGCTCCAAAGATAAGCAAACATATTTTTCAACAAAGTAAGGAACATATTTTTATTTGATTCCCTTTTGAATATATCATGTAGTAATAAAAGCATAAAAGAAATCGTGAGAGTCAAATATTTCGCGTATATATTTAACTTGAGCAATGCAGCAAGACGCGAGTTTAAAACTCCTTTATAACATAACTCTCTTCTCTTATACCATTAACTTTTACTTCTCATGCCATTAAAATTACAAATGCGTATTAAATAAATTAAAAATTTCTCGCACAAGAATAATTTTCCGTATTAAAATATGCGCGCGTGCTTTAAACGTAATTAAAATACTTTTAATCGAACTTCGAATCGTCTGTCGCGAAATGAGGCTTCGTTGCCGATATTTTATATTATTTTGATTATCCCCATGTTTTATTTCTCTTAATATAACCGATTTGCGAATTCCTAATTGTGCTGATAATCAGCGGCTCAAGGTGGAATAATTAAGAGCTAAATAAAAAAAAAAGAAAAAAAAAAGAAAAAGCAAATCTTGAGAAGTCATTCCCGCCGCAAAGTTCTATCACCCAATACATCTGATTTAATGACCTGTTGCGTAAATCAAACGCCCCGTCTTCCTCCTCTCATTCGGCGCTCCCTCTTTCGTTTTCGATTCTCCTTTCACTCTCGTCCTTCTTCACTTTCTCTCTCGCTCTCTCCCGCCTTCCTTCCACTTCGATCCTCCGCACTGGGGCGGCGGCTCCTCGTTTAGTCCTTTTCCTCCCCCCACCTCTCTCTCTCTTTCTCTTATTCTTTCGCGCAAAGAAGTAGTGGTCCCTCTTTGGAAACAGGTAACCACCACCACACATCTCCACCGTCATCTCGCGCAAGGTAGGTCGCCCCCGGTGATACATGGCGTTTCTCACGGTGATAATTATCACCGAATCCGTGAAACACGGGGTGGTAGGCCGACAAGCAGATTAAAGAATAGCAATTTTCAGCGAAACAACATAGCGAAAAGACAGGCGACTTGAAAAAGAAGCAAGGACTCCGAGGATTAAGAAACGATTCGAAAGTATATAATTTAAAGTATACAAGCGTAAAAGAACGGTGTTAATTTATAAAATGAATTCTCAACGTGTAACAAGGTATTCTTATCATCTAATTAAAACATCATGATTGTAATTAGAATAATTATTTTTCTCGCGTCTCGAAGCTTAGGCAACTTGTTGTTCGAAATATTTAATTAACGACGCCCGTCACTCTTTTATCTCGACTATTTCGAAAACTGGTATTTTGAATCTGCTTACGGCGGGATAAAAATCTGTCCGGGAAAAAAAAAAATAATTCGGGACATCGCGTTTTAATAACTACCTTATATTTATATTTATTGCCGCATTTCCGCTGAAAAATTCAGCCCAGATGAGACTCGGGACATAATGTGGCTTAATAAATTGATCCGAAAATCAGTTTAATATTCGTTGAATTATATTTATAATCGGGGTTTAATTGAGAAGTTCGGACGAAGTTTGTTTTAAGGCGCGCAGCTTGAGTTTAATTTTTCGCCGATTAATAACCAATATTTTTACCGATTTTTACCAATAATAACATGGGATGTAATAATTATCTCATCAAATATGGAATATTTGCACGGCAAACCGGAATAATTTACGGCGTCTGGGTTTCACGGGAAAATAATCATTTCGTTTCTCACAATCGTTCGAGTACTCGACCTCTGATCACGCAATTATTAAATCGCCCGAGCTCCAAATAATGAAGCTTCGTTCTACGTGCTCCGGGCTTATGTGTATACGCGGAACTCGTATAATGAGTAAATACAGATCTAAATGCGCGTAAAAAAAAGAAAAAAAAAGAAAAATGGAAGTTGAAGCACTCCGCGCGAGTGGAACGGCATTCCCGCGCGTCGATGCGTGCTGAATGCACCGCGCTTCACGACGAGATCGCCGATAACAGGTGACGCGATATTGAACAGGTGATTCGATATGCGAACAATGCGATATGTTCCGCGCAATTGCCGCAGCGAGATGCGTGCAAGAGGCCGAAGCCGTCAAGCAATCGGACGACGTGGCTTTTCTGTCGACGTACCGGCGTGTTTCAATAGAATGTTGTCGGACGGGATACAGATAGAGCGATGTCACACTTTCGTGACACAAAGACCATCGCGTTGACAGTGGCTCTTTCAAATTATTATAATTTTTTTTCCTTTTTTTTCCATTCGATTGCTACACGTATATAATAATGAAGTAAAACAAAATAGAGTAGAGAGTAAAATAGAATAATAATGAAATACGTAATAAGTTCTCGAAGTAGCAGGCCAGAAAGCGTCGATCCGTCGCGAATATACAGTTGCGTTAAAAATATATTTAATTATTTCCAATATCAATCAACGTTGTTGCAACGCGGTAACATTATAATAAGCGTTACGCGATGATGTCTATAAGGGTGACGTTTGCGACTTCTAATCTCATGTAGCACAATGTCGACGCAACTTCATCACGCGCAATGCCGCACTCGGCTTGAAAGAGCAGATTGCTGTTTGTTCACGTTGTAATTATCAATCTCGGGTAATTTCCCAGCCTGTCACGCATTCACGCCCCTCGCCTTTGCTAATATACGCTTAGCTGCAAGTTTTCTTAAAGAGAGTGGGTGGGTGTTTTCAGTTGACGACAATGAGGACAATGACGGTCTTAAATGCCGGCTCAAATGAGCGGCGGTAATACACCGGCCGCGAGCGGTGGTACGTCAGCTTACTTACGTTATAATTGTCGATCTTGATATCAGTCGGCCCTAACGAGGATTAATAGCCTGCCGATTATTTATTTTACGTCTCGCGCGAGGCTTCGCTCGGCCTTTTAAATCGCTTCTTCTTCTGCATGAAAAAGAGACAGATGGATAGAGACGAGAGAGAGAAAGAGAGAGAGGGGGGAAAAGAGAATGAGAAATGCGGCCGAATAAATTAAATCCTTACCAAGAATTCGCTAACGACCTGTATCTACCGGAGGACTACCTATCCCTTAAATGTGTTACGCTCTCACACTCGCCTTTTTATGTGACACTCGCTACGCGAGAGGTGACCACGTAGTCTGTCCGACACGGGACACTACGGCGGATTTTACGAGGACAGCCTGTGAAGTTCACGCTAAGCCTTTAAACGCGACAGGCTGTTTCTTAATCATCGAACGCGCGACGCTCCTGGCATCGTTACGCAAGTGGCGCTAATTAATCAGAGTTCATCGGTAATTTTTTATTAAAAAAAAAATTTTTTTCTTTTTTTAAATTATTATTATTATAAAATTACGATATTCTTGAGAACATCTTTTATCGAATATTAATGTATAAAGTTCTCTCTCAACTGTCTTATAAATCAATCCCGATTATTCCGAAACAAATTTTCGGCCTAATATAACAAATACCGCTACGTTTTCTCGCCTTCCTTCTTTCCGGAAAGTCAGGTAAGCGCGAGAAGCAGTCTCTTGCGGCGCTGGCCTAACGGAGCTAGATGATTATATCGCGCATACACGAAAGAAATTCCCGATGGAAATCAAGGCGTCCGGTTGGCCGTTGCATTCTTGCGATTGAGAGCCTTCGCAGGGTGCACCGGCTACGCCCCGGGCGGTTCCCATTGCATCGGCATCGTCCCTTTGGAACGCCAACACGCGTTCATTGTCGGACGTCGCTACTCGCGTTTCATCCCGAAAGACACGGCCCGATCCCACGCAGCCCCCTGTAAATATCTCCATGCATTTCCCGCCCGTACCGTTTTTCGCCGACAGGTTACGGCGCCAGAACGCGACGGAGTGCCCATTTTAGTGCCGCGAACGGCAATGACATTGCATTCGCCCCGTGTTACCGAGCTCACTTGCTCTTTGAATCTCTCGCCTCGGAATTCCCGAGCACGCCTAATGAACGCGCTTTGTGTCGCCTCGTCTCTCGAGCCGTGAACGTCCCGCGATATATGTCTTATTTACAATCAAAACTGCAGACACATGTTGCGCACCTTGAAACGGCTACTCCGAGTCCTCTACATATTTGTTTATTCCCTCCAAAATATATTATTATATTAAAATATAAATCTCGAGTATCACACAAATTAAAGAAATGCATCATCCGGACTTAATTAGAATTAATCAACGTTTAAACCCGGCGGAATTATTCAAATTTAATCTCTTGGATAATTACGTTTTTACGACGTGATTATTAATGTCAAGTATACATATTTTACGAAACGTAAAAAAAAAAAGAAAAAAATAAAATAATAATAATAAGAATAAAAAAAAAAAATAAAAAATAAATTTAAATATACAGACTTAAAAGGAACGTTTTACCGCGCGTTGTGGAGATCGCGAATGAAAGCGCCCTCCGTGTTGCTGGGCTAATTAAACCTGTCCGCCGGGGCAACGCGGCCGACAATGATTTGCTCCAAAAATCCCGCGCCGTACATGTCTGCGGTGATCCGCGAGTGCGTAATGGTTGAGCACACTGCACTTCGGGATCGCCAGTGAATCACCTTGTGAAGGTGGGCTGGCGGCGGGTCCACGGGCCACGCATGTACAGGTACGATGCACACGTATCCGCGCGTGTAAGTGCACGCACGACACACCGCGTTCTGACTGCACGCGTGTACCTGCGTGCACACATACGATCGTGTGCCGCATACCTTTGCCTCCTGCTCTTCGGCCACCATCTCCTCCTTGTCTCAACCTAAACCGTCTCCTCCTCCACCGTCGCCGACCCAGCGCGCCGTCGCCTACCACTCCTCTTCGACGTACCAGACTTTAATCCAATCTGAGTATAAGCATTGCCCTTTAAAGCAAGCCAGGAATGGCGGGAAGCCATCCGCGACCTCCACCACCGAACTTTTTCTTCGGCCGCGGTTTTATTTTTATTCTTTTTTTTCTTTTCTTTTTTTTTTTTTTTTTTTCTTCCTCGCCCGTAGTCCGCCGGGTTTTAAACGAATACGTATGGCTGCCGCGCGCCGCCGCCGTCGAGAAACGTTTGATGGAGCACGCTCGCCGTCGCGCGCGATTCACGTTATATATCAATTGGATATGATTATGCAAACAAGGCCAGACTTTCGAATGGCCGTTTGGAAGCAAGCGATCAAGCTGGTTGGCTGTTTTTTTTTTTTTTTTAACGTCGTAAAATTAGTGATAAAACAACGCAAGTAACGCTGGTTGAAAAGTAGATCCAATTTCGGGATGCGATTTGATAGTCTACGTTTATTCGCAAAAAGAAAGGTGAGCGGTACGAAAATCCGCGGGGCAGCTTTGAGGACTGTTCGCACGAGCGCAACGATCGAGGGAGGGAAGGCGAAAGATTGCGTGATGGGGCTAGGTCGAAAACGGCGAAAACGGCGTTTATCCGCGAGCTGGCGCGATGTTATCGCGATGACGGGTTAATACGGGTCGATTTCCAGGCCAAGGGTGCAACTCCGGGCGCTGCCCCGCCGACAAATAAGTCAACGCTTACGAGCGAGTGAAGATACGCAGGACTGAGCCGTAGCTGGCCGAGGAGAGTCACGTTTTTCGAAGGTTCGCCGTGGGTCCAGGCCCTCCGAGTTCGGGCGCGAGTCGGGACACGGGCCTCGCCTCGCCTCGCCTTGCCTTGCCTCGCCCCGTTCTGCCGCGCCGGTCGGCCCTGATCCCTTCGTACCTTGGGACCCACCACGCCACGGGATGTCTCTTCTCTTTCTTCTTTCTTCCCTCTTGCTTTCTCGCTTTTTCTTTCCGACTTCTCTCTCTCTCTCTTTCTCTCTCGCTTCTCCCCGTCGGCGCAGCATCCTTTAATATCTCTCGCCGGCCTCCTCCTCGAGAGCTCGCCGACTCTCATCCTTCTCGGGGCCCCCCTCAGATCCTCACCGGAGCTCCTCTTTTCTCCCGTGCCCACCCCTCTCGAGAGGTCCGACCGCTCTCTCGATAGCATCTTGATGGAATGCCTGCGGGGTAGGTACCTGCCGCATTGTCGGGTCTGCTCGCTCGTGCTTTCGCACTCCTCTCGTGCTCCCTTATTGTGTTGGCTGGCCCTCCGTTGGCAGCCGCGGCCGTGTCGGTTATGGTAGTGATGGCGGCGGCGGCGGCGGCGACGAAGACGGTGGTACTGGTGACGTTGGTGGTAGTTGTTGTTGGTTATCGCTTCCATTGCTTCTTGTTGCATTCGCCGCTTACTCTCTAGCGTACTCGCAGCATTTCGATACCGGCGCGATCGCGACGGATTCGCGACGTTGTTGCCGGCAACGGTCACGTCCTCGTCGCGCTATTTTACGGTCTGACTGAAGAGCGCCCTTTAATTCTGCCTCGCATTCATCGCGCATTTTTCGCCGAGCATCGCGTAACACCGATTAATTTTTTTCAGATAGAACTTACGAAAATTTAAATTTTTTAATGTGACGTAACATCCGCCGCTTTTTCGTACACGGAAGCGGCAAACCGCGAAGCGTCAAAGACCAGGCTTGATTTTAAATAAAGCGTATTACGCAAATGAAGATGATTGAAACGAATTCGAAATTGTCCCGTTTTTCACAGCCGTCGTCTCTCGTAATATTCCCCGGGATTTTAATCGGCTTACGGCCCGGTTTATGGTGGCGTTTCGCTCGTTTTCTGTAAGACGTATTCGCGCTCGTAAACGCGCCTAACGAGCCGCGCGGCATTTAGCGACGCGGACGCGTCTCCGCGTTTTCGCGCCTATCCCACGATCGTGGCCGGGAAACCGCCCTTCGATATTGATTTACGGGATGAAAGCGGAGGGTAAAGTCGCATTTAAATTTCTTGCCGCTGAAAAACTTGGTCGGAGTGACCCCGAAGCAAGGCATTATGGCGAGGACTACAAGAGCGGAGACCGGAGTAGCGGCTTTCATCCCCGTCGACGCGCAAACGAACGGCGTGCGTGCATGCGTGTGGACGTCGAGTGTGCGTTCCCGCGGTGCCGGCGCGGCGAGGCGTAGGTGTGAGTACACCCTGCGGAGGTATAAGGGCCCCGCTCTGACCCGAGCCTTTCGATTTCGTTTCTGTCGGCGGGGCATTCGTGGCGCGCTGTGGCCGCAGCCGCAGAGAAAGAGGAGACGAAAGACGGGAGAGAAAGCGAGAAAGAGCGGATCTAATGGGGGTAGCCAAGGAATTCCTTTCGTTCGTAACCCGCGATTTGCCGCTTGCGAGGCGATTATGTACGCGCGTGTATAACGTTCGCCTCCGATTCATTGCTTCTTCTTCTTTCTTTTTTATTTTTTTAATCCTCGAGATTATTAAGCCCTAACAGGGTTGATTTTCGATTTCCAAATAGAGATATTTTGGATTCCTTTTTTTTTTGTTTTTTTTTTTGAGTGGACAAGTGTTTGACGAGAGGTTTTTGATATAATACTTAGTCCCCGCAACTTTCTCATGTACGATATTAATTAACGCATATGTATTACACGTATGTATACATACCACACGTGTATTATAAATAAATGTTATAATTCAACATTTTCGATTTCGCTAATATTTCTTTCTCCCCCCCAAGCCTCCTTCTCACAATCTACCTTTCCTCGTATAAAATTGCTGAAAAAACGACCCATATTCAGCTTATCCGGACTCGGACGCGCTCGACTAGAGGGGACGCGATCGCGCGCGCGACCGAGTACAACGAGGCGGACACGGGGCTCGTTAAGAGTCATCGCCGAACGGATTCGTTATAGCGGCTCGCTTAGGTCGGGCCGATTTTAAGAAACGTCGGAGAAATGGATGACAACGACGGCGCTATATGGACGGGCGCACACATACCCGCGAAGGGAAGCGAGTATACCGGCGGCGGCACGAAGCGCGCGACCAACAGTCCACCGGTTCGGGAGACCGCATTCCTCTCTCATCGTTTTCTCGCAGCGCAGGGTCCCTCCGTCGCGGCCACCGATATCTTTATTTTGTCCTGTCATAATTCAAACGACGCGCGACGCAACGCGACCTCGGTAAAGCCACCCGGGACAAATCGTCCGGCGCGCGCGGCACCGACGCGACCGATCGCCGCGTGAAGCACCGTCGGGATTCGGGTCGAGTTAACGCCGCGTAATCCAGGTCGACTTTAAAGCATCGCGCCGACGACCTTCGCATATCTTCTCCGCTCTCTTTATTAAACCATGAGGACGCGATATTTCGCGAGGCAGCTTAGCTACGCGCCGTCAAACGCCGTCGATGTTGCATCAGCGCGTCGCGTTAACGTGCGCGGTTACGAGAAAGTTAATTAAAAAATTTGATTTGAAAGAAATGTTGTTTCGTACGTTCGAGTCTGGGCTAATACTATTGCGAAATGAGACCCCGTTCGCCAAAGTCTCGGCGCGATTACGACCAGGCCTAAATAAGAGACGGAGAGAAAAGGGGGAGACCTCCGAGGGGCTGGATGGAGCCGCTCATAGGTAGTAAATCCCTACGGATGATTAGAGGTCGGCATCGGGGCCTTGTTACCCCGATATGGAATTCAATAGAGAGCACGAGTAACGACAAGGACGATTAGCCCGTCTCTCGCCCGCTCGCGTTCGTCTCAAAAGGTACGATTGGAACGAGACGGAGGAGCAACGGTTCGCGAATGCCGTCGAAAAAAATCGCCGCTAAGACCGGATCAATCAGCGCCGGACGTACCTCGCGTCGAATTAATTCGTTTACGCAAAAGAACTGCCGTTTCGCCTAATTAATGCCTAAGTCAAACTTTTTTTTTGATTCCGTAACGAATCTCTTGCATTAAGTAAATTTGACCGCTGACATTGCACTCTCCAGTGTACATTCGCCGCGTTCGAGTTCCATTGCTCCTTACAACAACGGCACGACTGTCCCGTTTCTCTTTTACCGTCCCCTTATCTCACATTCGGCAAATAGTCGTTAACATAAATCAGAAGGCGAGATAAAACCGTGCCACGAGCGCATTTAACTCTATAAACAGTACAACATATTTTCTCTCTTACCTAAAAACACGAAGCGGAAACGGTAGAAGACCTTTGCATACAGGATATCTCTGAAGTCGTTGAACCCCAGATAGAAGTTTAATTAAAAAGCGGAAAAAGAAAAAAAAACACATGTCGTGAAGTCCAATAACAAGATTACGTTGTGTTTTAGAATCAAGGGAGCGAGAGTTATTAAGTGAGAGAGTGTTTAAAGCTTTCCCACCCTACGTGCGCAGGTGCGATTTCGATATTTCTTCTAATCCTATCTCTGAATTATTTGCCAATTGCATAAACGTCACAATTTCGGTGCGCAATTAAAATACTTGGATACGTTGACGTTAATAATAAATGCAGAAATATCATCGACGCCAAGCGTAAGGCTACCTCGCGCGTAAAGCGCGACAGAACGGCACCGGAATTTACCTACATCGGCTGGGAATTGTCTCGCGTTGCATTCCACGTCGCGTTTGACTTAGGCAAGTGTCGTTTTAACCGGCGTCACGTACGTACATGTGGCTCGTCCAGACACAATAGGCCAGCGCACGAGTTAAAGGGACGCGGGAATTAAAAACACCGTCGTATGCATCGAACTCGCGATTCAACCACGGCGTTAATCTTTGGTTCGAGCTCGTATTAGGCACCATGGAAAATTTAAATTCCGTGAGTTAGCCAAGGTAAAGAGCAAAAAAAAAATAAAAAATAAAAAGAAAAAATAAGAAAGATATTTAAAATAGTAGCATCGGCACTTTGCCATCATGGCGAATCGTTAGGCGAATTTGTCATCTACGTTGAAGATTAATGTCCATATACATATGCAAATTTGTTGGATCTATCTGTGCCTCTCAGACATATTATTATCTATCCTAATTATCTCGAAGCACTTTTTGCATTCAGAAACTATCGTACATGTATTTTCGGTGGTTATAAATCTATACCTTAAGATAGTAAAAAAAAAAAAAGAAAACTCTGATTTTATCCCGATAAAAATTATTTCATATCGGCTAGTAATATTTTAAATTAAAGTTTATTAAATTATTAAGCTGTATATTAATTTTAATGCATTAATGTTTGACTCGACTTGCAAATTAAATTTTATACGTTTCGTATCGTACGGATGGATTGGGCCCAAGTGAAATTAATCGTCGCAAAACTCCTAGTTGATCATTCAATGATTTAATGACTAATGATCGTGACTTTCCTAAAGCATTCATTTGGATTGATTGTCGAAGTCAAATCGGAACGACCTGCTTCAATAACGAAACAGGAGGAGCAGTTTGGCCTGACGGTGACACGAGCGGCGAGAATGTGTATAACGAAGTGCACATTCCTCGGCGATATATAATATACGTGTGTACGTATTCATGCGAACACGATGCCGACCGTAAGTGTTGCGCGAATTCAAGCTGCAACGCCTTCCCAACATTCGCTGTTTTTACTCTTTTTTTTTTTTTTCTTTTTCCTTTTCTGCTTACGCTACTATTTTACATTTACACGGAGTGTCTGTGGCCTGAAAGGCATGAGAAGGCGGAAATCGCGGAAACGCCGACTTTACATTTGTCAAGCAATTGCATAATACTTTACCAGGCATTTAAATTTCTGTCGAACACACATTTCCATAAAATTCCAGCCGTTTTTGTCAGTCCGGACAATATAAAATCGCATTAAAAAAAATAAAGAAAAAAAAAAAGTTACCCTCGAATAAAAACCAATCTAATTTTAATTGACACATTAATGTTGTTATAAAATTTTTCGACATATTTTTAAGCTTGCATTCAAACGTGTGAAAATTAACACGTGCAACGCTATATGGCGCCGATGGAATTGAGCTATAAATTTAGCCGGTAAAAAGCAATACTTCCGGCTGATAAAGCGACACGGGCCATGGGAGGAAAGACGATTAATGCTCTCTTATCACGGCTTGTTAAGTCCTCTCACGAGATTAAATTATCGAATCGCGCGCGGTCGCGTCCATGCACACACCGTTCGATTACCCTTCTCTCTCTCTCTCTCTCTCTCTCTCTCTCTCTCTCTCTCTTTCTCTCTGCATATTTCTCTTTAGGATATAATAAATCGTCGATCAGCGCGTGATCGAGCGAATGGTCTAAGCGAAACAGGGTGGCCTGGCTTTTGCTTTCTTAATGATTTGTCTGTCCTTAACTTATCTTTCGTTAACGAGTGTCTCGCTTCTTTTCGTTCCCAGAGGAAAACGAAAGTTAGCAGGGCGTCGCACGCTCAAATTACAATTCACCATCGATTTGTAGTCGATCGAACATTAAAAAAGACGTAGAATTTAAGCTTCAGCCAGCTAAGTAAATAATAAAAAAATAAAAAAACGGAAATAGTGGAGACAGAAAATACGGCGACAAGTTTGACAAAATAATATTTCAAAAATCAATTTCACGTAATTATGTTAATCAGAAACGAAATTAAGTTCAATTTTAAAATGCATATTATTTACACGCAATACGAATGAAACAATAAGATAATTTATCTACGGGGGCAAATATTTATTGAATAAATGCGCGTGACAGCTCGGCGAAATAATTCTAACTTTAAACGACGATATTTAAAATTCACCGAGAACTCTTTACGTGTAATCCGTAAGTAAGATCTGGGCCGTCCGGGGTTCCAAGCGTGAACGGCTTTAATTGGCGCTCTCGGAATAATTCGCTGATTGCATTTGAATCATGAAAATTCATATTGTACGTCTGAAGGACTCGCCGCCGCCAACATTGTGTTTCGTAAACTTTCTTCAACGGGCACCCCGAGAGAAACGCTCTGCTTAAGGTCAACCCGGCGAAAATCGCTTAATTCCAACGTTTCGGTTTCATTAAACGTACCGTGCGCCGTTTCGCGTCGTACCGAAATTTTTTTTCCACGTTCAAGGCGCATGAAACTGGTTATTGAACAGAGAGAGAAAGAAAGAGAGAGATAAAGACAAATAACGTCTAGAAGACAGGCTACGTGTGTTCCCTTGATGGCGAATTACACGATCATATCGCAACCGAAAAAATCATAACGCGGTTGTAATTTTTATTTTAGCACTTTCATCACTCATTTACGTAACGCGCGACGGTCCGCTGAATGAAATTTATTACGGCGAGGATCCCGGCGCATTGTTCGCTTTGTCTTCATTAGCATATAATATATAATGAACTGACCATATATCTTTAACATAAATTAGAATAAAAAATTAATAATAAAATTAATAAACGGAACGGGCAAAAAAATGACTGATATTAATTGTTGTACATTGTTTCCTTCGTACTCGTTTTATCCTCGTTTCATGTTTCGTAAATTTAATTTATAAATTTCACTTATTTCAGGACACTCGACGCTCTTACGTACTTACTCGACTGTAATACGATTTAAATTGATATTAATAAATTGAATGCAAGCTAAATAAGACAAAATTGAATTAACTTTGATCAAAGATATATGAAAGTATATTACTCTAGAATAAATTATAAAATAATATTGTTCGGTCACTCAACAACTAGATTTTGTAAGATACAATCAAATCGTTAATTATCACGGCGTTTGCTCGTTACTTAATTAAATAAACCCGAGATTATCGTAAGCGCCGTTCTGTTGTAAAGAAACAGCACAGCGAGAAAACACGTGGCGTTATTTGTCAAAAATTTAGAATCCGTCTTGAATAAGTGTCGGATTTAAGACACGTCTTCGTGTCATTTGATTTATATCGGATATTTCGTTTTCGTATATATAATTGCAGCGCGTACAGAAATTCGGCTTGACTCGACTTACTAAATCGAATTTATGCTAGAGAGTTTGAATTATTCAAGAAATTTCCATTTCAAGGCCAGAAAGAGCTCCGCTAGCGATTCGTTCCTCGGCGAAGCCAAAACCGCTTTGTCGAAGCCGAGCCGCTCCTTCTGTTTTGGGCGTATCCTGTTTCTCGGAAAGAATTTGACGCGGCACTCGCATCAATATCCGTCTCTCAAAAGCGCTATACTTTAATATCCTTTTCTGCTCGCAGAGTTACCTCCGCGCTCGCCTTGAAAATCTAGCTTTAAACACGAATAGTTCGATCGCGGATAAAGTCAAGAGGTTCCTTGCGCTTCGATAAAATTTCACGCAGTGACCGCTAAAAGTTCGCTCGTTTAAAAAATAATTAACAGGCCACGCGCGACGTTGCGCATTTAGTTGGTTCGAATAATAATTCAACTAAGTGTCGATTAACATCGCGTAAATATTACACTTTCGATTTCGTGCCCGTTTCTCGTTCGCGAGGCATAATTTACATTTTTCGTCAGCCGGGATTGCTTGATCCTCGGTGACGAACAGACGAGGTATCTCCGCGCGAGAATCGAGCACCGGCCTTCGGCCGATGAAGAAGCTCCCGGGACGTTTCTTCGGCAAACTGAAAAATCTGAATCCGCTTTGCAGTGGGCCGGCCATATGGCGCGGATTTGATTAATTGTGCGTGTGCTCCGCGGCATCGCAAACGCAACGAAACGTTATTATCCCGGAGACGAATTGCCCTCGCTACTTTACATCCCGCGTTTTTTACCCTTTTTTCCCCTTTTTTCCCCGAGGCGGCAGAGATAAACCGCATCATTTGATCATCATCCCCCGCGACCGTTAGTACAAAAAATGCCACCTCATTCCCGCCGCTTTCTCAAGCTTTCGACGACAGCCTCGAACACCGCGCGTGATGTATCGTCACGATTTTTATTTATTTTTTTTCTATCGATGTGATTTTTATCGACGAGCACCGATTGATTAATCGCAACCGCTCGTAATATGTAAAACTAAAAATTGCTCTATTTGGAGACGAGATTTAATTACAGGCGCTTATCTGCTACCTTGAAAAATAAGAGATACTTTGACTTACCGGAATGCTGTTGATGCGCAGCAACGGAGTTACGAACTGCGTTGAATCTGAAACAAACAGAATAAAGTAATTAAATTGTATATTAAATTCATATAATTTTAAAATTATATTATATAAAATATTTAAACTTAAATATTAAATTTATAACTAAGCTAACGGTATTTTATGCGTCGCGAACAACCCCTCTCCGCGCGTGTGAAGACCGCGAGGACAAGTCGCGAGCAACGTGCGCGTAGTCCGGCAACCCGATCGATACGTCACGTCGTTACGGCGTTTAAGATGGATGAACTTAGAATCTGCCAGATGTTAACAGCGAGGAGAGGAACCTCTCCCGAGTTTTCTTCCCCTCACCGGCGCAATAACGTCGCCGTCGAAGATTATCCCGGGCGAGGGGAGGCGGCGGGGCTCCGATTTCGTTAAGGATGGCCAGCTAGACTGGCTGTTGCACCACTTGCTTTTGCACCCTTCGCGACGAGCTCGTGCCAAGCAGATGTCTTATTGTCATGCTAAGGGATCACCCTTGTGCGATATGTAACGTCTTTCGGCCTGTCGGTACCGCGCCGTCGGTTTCTGCTTGTTTGAAATTATTTTTTCAGCAGCCGGCGGGGAGGTTGAGTCGAAAACGCGTAACGTATCCCGGCGGAGCCGCCCTTCTTCTCGTCGTTGCAGCGCGCATTACGCCATACGGCGAGTACAGATCGTCGTACAAATTAGGCGATTAATTGTGCGGAGTCTGAAGAAACTGTCCCGAAGGTACACGGGGCACCTCAACGTGTTTTTAAGAATTTATTATTACGAAAGCAAAATATATTATTACGCGTGTGGAATTTCTTTTTTTATATGTATATTTTATTTCAGTTAGTTAATTATTTTATTCGTTTCTTTCAGAACTAAAGATTGTTTCGCAAATTAAAATTTAATTATTTGAACAATTCCAAACAAATTGCGACTCGCGACAATCGTTTTGCGACTCATTTTCAAACCACGAAAGCGACTTCCTTGGCTTTGAACTTTACCCTAAGAAGGCGATTTCGAGTGAAATCGGCAGCTGCCATCAACCATTGTATTTCGCGGGCACGGGCTACGTGAACTTTTGTTGTTCCAATGCTTTTGTCGTGGCGTGCGTATCACTGTACGAGTGACTCTCGATCGAGAAATTTATTACGCCACGCACCAAGACGTAAGACTTTGACGTAAAGAGTATCATTAAATTGACACATTAAACGCTCAGAAATTAATATTTAATTTAAAGCGCCATAAACATATTAAATATTATCTATTCAGATTAATTGCTCCAAAAGTTCAATAAAAAAATATCGTATATTAAAGTCAATTAACAAACAGAAGCACATTTAATTGCGCAAGTGTACGATTTTTAGGTAAGTCGCCTAATAATGAGATTTTTATTTCGCAAGCCAGTTTGGCTTCTCAATTTCGGGTGCACGAACGTGAGAGGTCTCGTTGCGTAAGTCACATCCGAAATCAAGCCTCCCCGTCGCGTCGAGGACCGGCGGCCAGGTGTCGCGAGGGCACTTTCGTGGAGAACGTACGTTAGTCGAAGCCGATTTTATCGATTTGAGACGTCAACTGTGTCGCGCTTCGGTTCTACCCGCCTTTTGCGCTCCTCGGAGCGTTTAACCACGCGCAGCCCACCCCAATGCCTTCTTTTCTGCGCTCCGCTCGTTTCGCTTCGCTTTATTCCCCCCTTCCTCCCTCCTCCCCCTTGAGCACACACGTCTTATGTTATAAAATACTATTACGTTATAGACGATAGACGGTGGCCAGGTGTCCCGAAGTGCCCCGTGCCAATCCTCCTCCTCTCCCCCTTGCCATAATACGCAGGTGTGCCCGGCACGCGCGCTTCTACATCCTTCTCGCGCAAACGTCGCCGCTCTCTTCGTTTCACTCCCTCGTTTTCCTCGCTTTTCTCGATAAGAAGGTGTCAGACATACCTGAAGGAACGCGTGCGCGCGGGGTTCTTCTCAGGAAACGTCAAGAGTATTACGGTAATTCCTAATAATTCCGAATGCAAATTTTTACGAGACGTATAAATGAGCTTTTTAAATTTCGTCAACGAATGAATTTTACACTCGTGAATTTTATTACGTTCCTAGCGGATTCGATCAAAACACCAAAAATCTCTGCGGTAAAAATACATAAGTATATGTTAATAAGATTTAAATTTAGATCTCGGACCCTTTTTAAAGTTTAATTTTTTTTTCTTTTTTTTTTTTTAAGTTAAAAGGTACCCGAAAAAAAAGTGGCCAGCACGTATCAAGGCATCTACGAATCGTAACTAACCGTCTTGACCATAAGGTAGTCCCCGACTGTGCCTGTTTTCTGATTCCGGCGAGGACAGAAAGTGGGCTATCCGACAAGACGGCATAAGGCACGCGTGCTATACGCGTGGCTGACGTCTCGCCAGATGACTTCTAATTAAATTACTGTAATTACCGGTGGCCCGAAGTCACGGCCGAAGGCGGTCGTTTCGATCAACGAAGCTAGGTGCCAAAACGGTTACACGTCGCGGTCACGGTGGTGCCGTCGTGCGACTACGCGTTGTATCGAGCATCTGTATATAACCCAAGCCCGATTAAATAAAAAAAAAAAAAAAAAAAAAAAGGTAATCCGATATTCTAAGCGCAAGGATTTCTTATTCAAAATTTATTGACCGCGTCTTATTTCTCAAAAGTGAATATTGTGAACATAAAGTCTAAAAAAGAAATAGTTAGATGTAATTTATAGAATATTTGTTACGTATGTCTTGGAGCTTCTTTTTTTTTCTTTTTTTTTTTTATTAAAGAAACCACATTTGACGTCCTTAAAATTTGTGAGATAAAAGACGACTCCTCGGGATCGTATACAGTATACTCGTCTTCGCTTTCGGCATTTGCGTTTGCACGAAAGTAACGTAGATGCGTGTGCGCGCGAAATCCGAATGTGCGGTCTCGGTGTTTCGTGATAACGGAGCATTTCGAAGAGTAGCTGCGTATAATGAAGAGCGTTTTGCGGTGCTACCGGCTAACCTCAAGTCACGCAGCATATCGAACACGAACGGCATAATTACGGAGCGTTTTCGAGAAGGTATTACCACCGCGACGAAATATCGTACAAGTGAGTTAAGGCAGACGCCACGCAGTCATTACGCGTGAAGCATAAGAAATTTGCGCGAGTGCATTTTTCGGCGGCATCTAAAAATGTGCGTAACTGCCGGCGATAAGCGAAGATCGAGATAAAAGAAAAAGGATTCTTTTTGAGTCTTAACTTATTCACCAATTTACCAGAAAAAAATCTTTTATGATTTAAATCGTATTTTAATTGAATTAAAATACGTTCTTTAACAAAAATAGAAGATATTGTACAGAATTTATTGAGATACGTAATTTAGCAAATTTATATCTACTACTTAATTCTTTTCCTTTCTTTTTTTTTTGCAAAAAAATTTTTTAATTTGATGCGAATGCACAAATCGCAGAAAAGGTCAGGGACGTGTTTCGCCGGAGAGAAACCGATAAGTGGGATAGTGATCCCAGCAACCGACTGTCGTCTTATCACTCGGTCTCAGCTGTTCACCCCACGCGGCGCGTCCTAATTCTCGGAAGGACCTCGTAAAAATATCATACAGGATGTGAGAACCGCCTGCCGCAGCGACCTGCTACGCCGCCGGCACGAGAACTCACATTTCGGTCTTTCATCTCTGCGATGCACATGGTGCATAATTCATGGACACCCGAATCAAAACATTTCGCGTTTGATCAACTCGCATCTCTATCTAGGGCAAATTGCAAGTTGTAGAAAAAAAAAAATACTGACAAAAAAGAATTAATTTTAGGAAAACAAACAAGTAGAAGAAAGAAAAAAAAATTTCTCAATCCCGAGTGAACATCCGGAGCTCTTATTTTTGCGGAAAACACCCTTTATCCCCGTCTGCCGAATCGTTCTCCTACACTAACCGCAAAGTAGACGTCGCTTCTGTTTAGGGGAGACTGTGTAAAAGTCGAGATAGCGCTGGGTACACTTAATAATGAATCTTTTCAGAGAGCGGCGTTCTTTATTGACCGCGTGATCAGTTTATCGCGGTATTAACTCGGAATTTACCGAGTTTTGAGAATTTGCGGTTGTGCCGCAGGGGACGAAGAAAGAGATGGCGCGCGAGAACAAGGAAGGACATCGCGGTGAGAAAAGGGACGGCTCCGCGGGAATCCGTCGACGCGTACCGCGATTTTGCATGCGGTCATTATCTTCTTGCGAGGGCTCTCTCTTCCTATCTCTTTTTCTCTCCTGTATTCTCTCTCTTTTTTTTTTTTTCCAAGCGGTCCTGCCGCGAATGGAATTACTCGGGAATTCTATCGACAAATCCTGCGACCATCTTACGTTGCCCGGCGCAGACATTATCATCACATTAACCGTACTACGGAGTGAAGGAAGGAGAAAAGGAGAAAGAGGAGCCGGTCCAGCCTGGTCCCAGACAATCCAGCGACGGTTCCTGTCCTACTGACGCTGCTTTTGGAGAGATGAAGAGGAGGGAAGAGAGGCAGAAGCCGGAGAGAAAGGGACAGAAGGAAAGATGGAGACTCGATGGGTACAAAGACCTACCAGACGGTAGTACTCGTTTCTTTCTGTTGCCTTTCATCCTTCCCGGCACTTCCTTCCCACCGTCTACTCTCTACCTCCTCCTCCTTTCTCTCCTTCTCCACCTTCTTTTTCTTTTCTCCTTTCATCACGCACGGCACCTCCATCGCTCGAATTGGAATTTCGTTCGCGATCATCGACTTGTCCACGAAATCAAGTTCACGTTTCCAGAGATGGAAAAAAAAAAAGAAAAAAAAAAAAAAAAAAAAAAAAAAGGGAGAGACAAAATTGAATTAAAAAGTATGAGAATAAGCGGGCTTACAATTGTTTTAATCTAAAGTATCACAAGACGAACGTTATTAATATTTTTAACCTCCAGAATTTCTTTTTCTAATTTTTAACGATTTAAATCGTCTACAAGTAGATACTTTTTTTTTCGACATTGCATCTCGACTTATCAAGATATTAAAAATGACGATACTTTTATGTTTTCAATAAAGAATTCTGAGAGAGCACGATTACAATGACGATGACAACGTCATTCAAGGACACGGGAAACGAAAATCCCTCGAAGAATATCATCTCGACGAGTATGTTCGCGTTTAATTGGATGGGGCCCGATCCGCGCGTATCATATAAGACCTCGACGCCGGTGAGGCGGTCCTCGCCTCATCAATCTGGGCGCTGACTAGCTAATTTCGACATGGACGGCACACAGGGGATCCAGACGTAAATCGCTATCTCGCGGGAGGATAAGTCGATGAAATCGCGCGGATTAACAGCCGCGGTAGAATCGGCCGCCTTCGCGTCGTCCGAGAGATGGGCAGTCCGATTTCGTGACCAAGCGGTTACTTTCTTACAGCACCACCGTGTTAATCAGAATGGAATATACTCGAGAACGTTCAGGTTCTTCTTGAATCGATGATGATCGTGGACTTATGCGCGCCGACGTTTTTATTATAACTCGCGGAAAATTAAAATGCGCAAGAAGGTAAAAAAACGATATCGCAGACAGCTCGATTAGATAGGTCAATTAAAATTATATTTATTATTTTACTTTCTTTTTTTTCTTTTTTTTAAAAAAAATATCTTCCCGAATCGAGTTCTTCTCTGTGCCAAGACACTCGTTCTCCGCGACGTAAATTAGCGGCCGTGCCCGCGCGACGGTAAGGAACGACTTATCGTAGGAAACCCCGTTGCCTTAACGCTTCTGCGAAAGACTAAGGACCTCGCGACCGTCGTCGGTTCACCGAAGGACCTCGCGCGTCTTACTATAATAATACATTCATGCGTGCGTGCACGCGCGGATCGCCCTGCCTCGCGCGCGCGCGAGCGCGCATCGTCACGGCGTAAACGTTGGTGCACAATACGAATCGAGTTCCATTGAGACAATTGGCAATTTTCGACGCCGAATATCCGTCGGAAGCGGCGGTAGCGCCCACGGCCACTCACTTGGCAAATTGAAGTCCAGACAATAAATTGCAAACTGTCGTACGCTACGGTACCGCACGTATAATGCGTCGTACGCGTGCGTTACGCGGCCCCACACACGCACGGCGTAGCTTCTTCCTTCTTCAACCGCCTCCTTGTGCCGCTCGCTCCTTCGCCGTTTCCCCCCCTCCCTACCTCCCTCCGGTCTTTCCTCGCCCGGTGTCTCCCTCGCACCCCCTATTCCTCCGTTTCTCTCCTTTTCTCCGCCGTCGACATAAGGACCGCACGCAGTAACATTACCATTCGGTCGCAGACGAATTCATTGGCTATGCCAGGGCGTCTTCCGTTCACAGGCAGAACGGTTGTCAGTCCGGTTTGACCTGACTTAGATTGCACGTGAAGAGCCTCGCTAGTCGGCACGCATCAAACGATCCCCGAATTGCGTACGTCGCACGGAACGGTTCGCCCTTATCGAAATCGAACGATACTATATTTTATCAGTGGAGCGGCGCGCGGCGATTGCGCTTCTTTGCTTATTTAGTATAGGTAGATGGTGCATATCGATGGACGTATCTAGTTGTTCGTTTTAGAAAAGCTTGTTCTGGGCAAAATAATATAGATACTCGATGTAATTTTCGGTTATTCTCGATAGCTGATAGATCGTCAACCTAAGCCCGCTATATTCTTTCATATTAAAAAGTTTTGCGTTGCGTCTTAAATTTCGACTATTTCTTTTTTTTTTTTCCCCAATATTAATAATTAGTAATAATAATTTATTTCGATGTTGACATTTATCTCTTCAGATTTTTACCCAACAATATTTTAGATAGTAATCTTTATAAAGCGACTTTCTAAAAATATAATATTTATGACCTTTTCTGCGTCAAGTCCTACGCTAAGGAGATAAGATAATGTAATTAGCGCGTATCTTTCGGCGTGGACGCTAAATTGCAGCAATCGACGTCGAAGACAACAGCTGGCCGGGGCAATACTCGCGATTGACTCATCGACGGGAGCGTTTTATCAGCTATTCGAATTCCCATGCTACCTGCGCGTCATTATTGCGAGTCGAAAAAAAAAAAAAAGATTCTCACCGGCGGTACATTATAAAATATAGGGGCCGCGCGGCGCGATGCGCATCTGCCTACCTCCATGCGTAATTACGAACGTAACTGGCATTGTGTGCTGATGCATCGCATTGACTCGGGTCCCCGCCGCGGTATGCGTGAAGAGCGCGATTCTGCGTATGTGCGAGTGTGTCGCCGTCGACTCTCGCCCCGGGTTTCCCTTTTACATGAGGGTTTATTCATCGGCCGTGTTGCGGCCGCTAGCGTCCCCCGTGAGAGGTTCGCACGCGACATCGAATCCACGACTATGTAGAATCGCCTCGAAGTAGCCTTGCAACTTCCGACCCTCCCGACGAAATCACGTCGCGCCTCGCATACTTTCCGATCGTCACGCTGCGTAAATACCGCCGCGAAGATAACCCCCGAAGATCGGGTTTCACGATGGACCGAAGGAAGTGACTCGGATCGACTCCCTTATTTTGTTGCAAAGGCGGGGAGAATTGCGCTCCGCGCCGCGGCAGAGAAAAGGAAAAAGAAGAAGAAGAAAAAAGAAGAAAAAAGGAAAACGAGAGAAAACCCCTTTTTTTCGAGCATTCCGGCATAAAACAGCTGGTGGAAGTCGGTCGGTTAATCGTACGTCACGTGTGCCTTCTTTCGAAAGGCGCTCCGAGGCCGTCGTAATCTCTTTGAAACTAAATATTTTTACAATATTTACGAGTAGCGGACGAGTGCCGCGAGCCTTCAGCTGTCGCGTCGCGTAACGACTTCGTTAAAAGCTAGGACCGCGAGTGCTCCTCGTACCGTCAAGGAGGAGCAGGCCGGCGGGTCCTGACGAGACAATTTTCGAAACGGCGCACTTTGCTAAGAAAGGGTCCTGGCGGTAACGACCCGGTATTATTGACGTATTACGAGATAATGCGACGGTACGGTAATACGTCACTTCCGGCTGGCCGGTAATAAAATCGAGGGGTTGCGCTTTTCGAGCAGCTTGGCCGCGCTCTTTAATCGAATATTTAGATAAAGATTAGTAAACGCGCGAGCGCGACACGCACTCCTCATGGGAGTGCCACATCCGGCATAATAAGGCGCATCATTATATGCAGATTGTGGCATAAAAATTCATTCGACTCGTGCCGCGACGAAATAGCAGCCGTGGAATGCCATGCGTGTCTATCAAACCCGACATTACGCGCGCTAATTCTTATACTTTCGATATAAACGAAGCGATCGGGATCACGAAGCGCCGTAAGCTTAATTGTTTTAAGAATTACGTGGGATGAGATTTACTTTCGACGCTTTCGTCTAACGCTTTTCTTCTTTTAATTTAATTAAAAAATAAATTATTTTTAGATTAATTAATTTTTTTTTCAAATTAAATAATTTCTTTTTAAATTAATTAATTTAAAAATAATTTATTTTTAATACTATATAACGCGACCCGCCGTTACGTAAGGTTTCGTCGAAACGTCAAGATTTTCGGGATAGAGCTCCCGAAGGACCGAACCGAGGTAAAAAAGTTTTCTCACGTACTTCACAGTCTTCCTGCAACGATGTCGACGAGCGCGAAGAGTTACCAGGTGACATCCGGGTAATGAAAACTCTCCCCCCCGGGCTTCGGTGTAGGTGAATTCTGGGTGCGTATACTATGACCTACTTGCACGGTAACGGAGGCGAGTAGAAAAAGAATTCCGTGGGGAACAGATAGGAACTCCGTGCCGAACCGTGGGAGAGTCCTTCGGGACGATCAGCCATTGAACTTTCTCCTTCCGGTCTTTTATCTCTCTGAAGCCACAGATTCTGCGATCTGCGCGCGATCACAAAAGAAGGGAGGGAGAGAAAAGCTCCGTGTCCTTTATAATTGAGTCTCCTTCAAAAAAACGGAATCCAACGCGACTCGTGTAGGCACGTGATTGTGTATGTAGATATATTGTACGTACACGATAACTTTGCAACGCGTTAGAATAATGGGTTTGATTCGCCTTAATGTCGGAAGTCGACCCAGTCGGATTTCTCACTCGGCGCGCCTCGCGTTCGTCGTCAGTTGACTAACGCACGAATATCGGATTACATTCGAATCCTCGCGAAAGGAAAGGAAAAAAAAGAAAAGGAGAAATAAATAAATTATTCGACGAGGCTTACGCTTCTGTTCGCTTGAACGCACCTCGTTGAAGAAACATCTCGCATAATTGTCGCGTTACGACGCGCGATTTGTCAGGGAGCGCAGTTCGATTTTGCGAGCGGGTCATGTTCGCTCGATTGGCCAAACGATTTAAGAGGTGAGCGAGTACTGTTCTCTCTTCATTTCCCCAAGTAATTTATGATAGAATATTACAATGTTGTAAAGATTTAATTTGCGACATCAACGTCTATAAACATGTCTCGGTTATAAAAATCACACTGCTTTCGATTCTACAAGGCTACAATCGTTTCCTGCACCATCTTTTTCTTTTTTTTTTCTTTTTTTTTTTTTAGACGATGTTTGAGTATGCAAAATTTTTAATTCGAATAATAGCTCGTCAAAGGAAGAGGACACCTACATTCCGACGCACGTCTGGCAAGAGATAGGAAAATGTTTTTCAAAATTTTGTTCTTTCTATAATGTGTAAACAGAAACCAAATGGTTGGATAGCAGCATCATAAAACGATTCTAGTTCCCACGGATGGTATCTCACCATTTGAAGAACTCAAAATCCTTCAAGAGAATAACTCGTGAAAAACGAGAAGTTAGGAAAACCACTTTTATGTCGACGAATACTCAAAATTGTGTAAAAAAAAAAAAAGAAAAAAAAGTTAGAAAACTGACGAAGTTAAGAAAAACCGACTTAAACCTTAAAAAAAAAAAACTATTTTTAATTAATTAAAAGTTTATTAAAACGGAAAAAGAAAAATTATTAATACGTAAAAAAAAAATTCTTTTCCTTTTAATAAAATAATTAATAGAATTCATATGCAAATAAAATTTAATTTGCAGTTTCTAGATTTTGATGCTTCCAGGCTCATTATTCGAGGCCATAACTTAGAAGTAAATTGCGAAGAGTTAAGATGATATCAGGCTACTTCGCGCAAATGTAATGCCTTACCGGTTCGGCCTGTCCGTTTTTACAGAAAATCAATTTCCCTACCGCTTTGCATTTCCACGAGGGACTCTTTGCGTCAAATTAACCTGACTTATTACACGCCGAAGTACATTTTCTGTAATCTGACAGTGGAATTATGTCGGGCATATCTTCGCGACGAAAGCGAGTTCTTCCCCTTTCCTTCGATGGTTATCGTTTCTCGTGCGCGCGTAGTTAAGCACCATATGGCAGCCTTTTTGTTCCGCCGAGGAAATGGCGAATGGGGGAGAAAAAAAAAGGACGGTGTGGTTATTTATTACATTACGTGCGGAAGTCTGGGCTATTGCGCTGAAGCCTCGTCTTTTTAGCGAGGATACCGCGGAGAAGGAAGCTACGCGTCTAATCGTAAGAGTGACAGCTCGCTAGTTACTTGATTATATGTTCGAAACGCGAAATCAAACTCTCGGTGCACGATTCGTCCGATAATTTTTTAATTATTGTATTCGTGTACTTAGTTTCAATTTAGTACCTGTGCGTTCGATATTAAAAGTCTTCGAGAACCAGCTAATTGAATTTCGATAACTGCGGTTTAAAAAAGTTTTCCGATAAAGGAAAGAAAAAAAAATGTTTATGAAACGACGTTGAAAAATATCTATAAATGTTAGAGGCGCTTCCCCTAAATATATTTCATCGCGTGATAAGGGAACAAACATTGCCGGTTATCTGCGCAGGCGGAAGCACGTTTCATGAACATATTGGTCACTTTCCTTCCCGTAATCTACTAATACGGATGTATTTTCGACCGGAGAACGGCAAAAAGGTCACACAAGACTGCCCCTATGTCTTGGATTTGATCTTGGACGACTTCCTCGCCTACACCCTGCGGTTATCGTACTCATGACCCGATACACCACTAATTTCATAATTATCCCCGCAGGAAACGCGACGACACCGGAAGCGCATATTGCGACGACGTCAGTTGGTTTAAGGAGATACCAAAGAAAAAGCACGCGTGTCTTATACGCCTTTTCTACGTATCCGTAGAACGTAATTCGTTGTAAAAGAAAAAAAAGAAAAAAAAAAGATGCGCAAAAATAATCCAACAATAGAATAATTAAAAAAAAATTAACAATTTATCGCGCGAATAAATATTATAAAATAATCGTCAAATAAAAAAAAAACCCCTTTTACTTCCTGATATAATATGCTACTCTTAATTTTTTAAAACAAAAAAAAAAGATCGGAGTAAACTTCGCAATACCAAAAATCCAAGGCAGTTGTTGGCTTTACGGTTCTAGCTAATATTACGCTAATAATAGCTAATTATGCGCATATGATACGCAGTCCTTTTTGTGTCAAGCCTACAAAGTAACAATTCACGCTGCATATTGACCGTTGTAGCGTTTTCCCTGATAGTTATGCGAGCGGTGAACAACGTTTGCGATCGCCTAGTCAGAAGTGGAATCGTTCAGAATACACTTAGACTTCCTGCGCCACGTCTACGCGTTGTTACAGCGGGTTGGTCTATGCGTATATTTTATTTGCAGAGGAAGTGAAGATTTCTGTGAATGCATCTGTTTGCCATGCAGGAGCATATCCTAGGCTCCGGCGGTTTTATTCTTTTGTCCGCCGGTCGATGACGCCTCCTCGAATGGAGCCGCGGCGTTTATCCCGATAAAAATCTTATTCCCGATGCATTATGTATTCAAAAAGAAATTTAAATGGCTACCGATTTAGATTAATGCCGTAACGATAACAAGCCTGATTTTCGACGCGGCGGCTGGACGGCGTATAATGTATAATACAAATACATCGAAGCCGCGAGACAGCTCGGGCTCGACGGACGGCAGATACGTTTGCAATAACTTTATAACTCGCCCGCGTAATATTTGGCACGGAAACCGAAGGGCGGGGGGAGGGAAGGAGGCGTAATACTGATTATATTCACCAAGGCGTAAAGCGTAAGTTACAATTTAACGAGCAATAAAGTTTTGTGGTGCACCACATCCTGTTCACCGAAGACCACCGATGCGCCAGCGTACGAATGGTCCAGCTGGAGCTCTCGAGCACCGCCGAATGCTTTACGGTAGACGGTACTTCGCGCGCGGAATAATACTTAAACCGTTCCCTTTGAAATAGGAAAAGTTCTATTTTAACGAGCTTCGTCGCGGGCACGCTGGCGGATCGGGAGCGAAGTTAAAACGGCGCGCAGCGAAACTCTGGTCGAGGGCAACCATTCTTGGAGAACAGCAAGCTCATCGACCGTCGTTCACGTCGATACCATCGTCTATCCGATGGACGTTTCGCCCGCGCGATGACCGGTGAATGCGATATGCATAACGAGGGTACGGGGCCTGGGCAGCTCCGGGCCAGGCCACGGCTCTTACCGATAACTATTTCAAATCGAACAATCATTTGTCGGCATCGGCGACATGTGAAAACCATTACGGAGAAAATAATCGGACTGCTCCCCCGAGCGCGTTTCGTGCCCCGCGGCCCAGCGCTCGGCGTCGATACGGTGCCACATGTCGAATCGCGATACAAATGCCCGTCCGAAAGCGAATTTACAGCGCGTAATGACTCCGCCCTTTTCGAGTCGACGCCAGGTTTCGACAATCCCCGAAGTAAGACGTCAATTAATCGCGCGCCCTCGCAGGGGGATAATTAAAAGCCCTTTCTTTCGAATGGCAGAGATATAACGCGTCAAGATATTTTTTTGCGTACATGTATCAACGTCCGTGAATTATTGATTTCGGAAATTATGATCGAATTTGTCTGCGCACTTTTAAATCTCGTTGTTCGTTTCAGTTTTATAATAAATACGCCATCGTATTTGATTAATCAGCCGCAATCGCTAAATCACGCGTCATCGATCGGGCAGAAAGTGAAAAAAAGGGAAAAAAAAATAAAAAAAAAAAAGAGAAAAAAAAACGAAATCGTCGTCAACGATTACGGGTTGTTGAACCGGTGTTGGCACGCAAGTCAGGTGTATCTCGATACATACGCGACCGGGCAACATTCTTTCGAAAACGAGCGTATAAGTAAAAGAGCTTCGGATCGAAGAAGAAGAGACGATCCGGAATGCATTTCTGAATTGTCCGCGAATCAAGAGCGTAAGGCGTTCCGCTCCGTTAATCATTGCCACGAAAATATCTTACGAAGACCTTCTACGTATTATTCATCCTCGTTTGCCACGGTTGTCTAATTCTAAATGCATCTCGCAAACATTATTTTAATATTAAACTCAGGGCTGAACAAACAAAATCCTCAATTATCGAATGTCAAGCCTGCGATTCATTAACAAAATTCATTAACAAAATTAAGCGACTCTAAAAGTAAAATGCGAAGTTCTTCCTTTCCAAATTCGATTCTAATTTAATTAATTAATTCTATCGTCGCAATCGAGTCAATCTTTTCTTTCCTTACTTTGTTCCATCCGCTTCCCATTTTATTTTAACTTTCTCCGGTTGTTCAATTTCACTTTCTTTCCCTCCCACGCGGTTTTTCGATATGCACCTCGTCGATCTTTCCTACTTCTCGCCTCCTTCCTCTTTTCTCTCTTTCGCGTCCACCCGTCTCTTTTCGCTCCCTCGTCCCACTACCCCTCGCGACTCTCCCCGTCTCTCTTCCGTAATTCCTTCGCCCTTCCTCGTTCCTCCGCTCCTCTCCTTTGTCTTTCCCGCCGCCGTCTCTCTTTGTCTTTCTCGCTCTCCCGGGCCCCCTCCCTCCCCTCCCTTTCCCACCTCCTCATTTCATTGAGAACGTCTGGTATGCAGGGGGGCTTTTTATACAGGAATGGAGCCTCCGCCGCCGCTGTCCGGCCTAATGGCCGGCAAGGAGCAACCCGGGAGGCTACTCGTAAGGACTTTCGTGAGCCGCGCGAGGGGCCACGCCGAGATGTGGCCTTCAACTTGCAGCCAAGGTTTTGAGACCCGCGCGCATGCATGAATCCGAGCCCCGCTATCGAGAAGGAAGCGAACGAAACGTTCCCATGGGGATTATCATCACGGTCGGCTCATCTTTGATTCGTCCGATTGTGCCCGAGATACCGGCGCCCATTCACGAGCGTATATATTTATCCGCGTAAGTAGCGCGTACTGCTTTGATTAATCGTCGATGTAAGTAAAATAAATCTCTGGAGCGAAGTAACCCATATCGTCGACCGAAGGGTGTAATCTTTATCCTCGCTACTTGCCTCGAAATATCGTAAGCGACTTTATTAAACGATCGAGCGAGGAAAACTGGAAAGGTGCTCCCGGCCGCTTGTACCGGAATCCTTTCGAGCCAACGGGTTTCGTAACTCATTTTCAGATCGGCTAGAAGTCACGGCTCGCATGCTTTTCACGGCGCGCAATTTACGCGAGAGATATTTACCCGTTGATGTTTCACGAATGCCAAACGAGCGCCAGGACGTAAAAGACCGCGAGCGAAGAGAAGCCCGTTGCGGGATCTTCGCACGGCGGTCGCGCGCGACGTTTCCGCGACGCGACGGCGGCACGTAACGCTGATTGCACGCGTACACGCGCGCGGTTGCAAATCACGGTCCACGTGTGAAACGCACCGCACGAACGCGGCGCGTTTGCGATCGCGGGAGGCCTTCCTCGCGATCCATCACGACGAAAGCGAGCGAAGGAACGAGGGACAGCTTTACTGCGTGCGCAGACATTCGCGGACGCTTCTCTGGCTTTCTCAGACGCACAGATGATTTCGATTACTGATACAAACTGACTTTGCATAAGGTCCTTTTCTTTTTTTTTCCCCTCCCGCATTAACATCTTTTCCGAACGTCAAACTTAAGTCAAGCTAATAGAGATTAGAAAAAGAACCCGCCGATTTAAATCCCCGTTCTCCTCTCATCCTCTTTCCACCTTTCGATTCTCGAGATCTCTAAGCCTTCGCAGAGATGAAGTCTTAGTTGCAAATAAGGTTTGCACTTGTAACAAAGACGGCCATTGAGCCGGCGCGGGAGCTATTAATTGCGATTGCTAAGCAAATGTGGCGTGCGCGCGCGCGCCCGAGACGAGACGAGACGAAGATTCGCGAAACCCGTACCCGTGAAACGTGCGTGGTCATCCTTCTCCTCCTGCCTTTCCCTCCTCACGTCCTTCGTAACGGACTGTCCTTCCTTCGCCGGCGATTCTTTCACGAGTCTCGCCGAAACATCCTGCCTGCACCGGCTAACGCCTTTTCCACGTATAAACGCCTCGACGACGCCGATCTCGGGCGCGCTCACACTCGCGCTTCGCGCCACACAAAGCCGTGGGTACGATTGCACCGTTGCTGGCCGCCGGCTCACATGTAAATCACGTGTGCCACACACGAGGCGCGAGGTATTAACCGACAGAAAGAACCCCGGGAACACGGGAGAGAAATCGACGCGATATTCGATCCGCGAATGACGTTTATATAATTTAATTTATTGCTATTTCGAAAGGAAACGTGGAAATTTTATGGTCGCTCGATCGTAGCCGCTTTTCCGCGATATTAATGGATTTTTTTTTTTATTTCGCTTATTTTACGAGAATAAATGTTAGATTATTTTGTATTTGTAATTACGTTTTAGTTACCGACGTCGCGAGTTAAAGGTTAATTACGAGCGTCATTTTAATGCCATTCACACCCTCCAAGTCTTAGGATTCGAAAGTATGTACAAAAACAAATAAAAATTGATCGAAGAAAAAAATAAGATATCGTAAAAAGAGTATCTATTTAGTAAATGTTAACAGCAATAAATATTTTAACGTTCAGGGAGATTGTTAGAGCTCACTTTAAGCTTGAAAACGTAAAAGAAGAAGAAAGGAAGGGACAAGTGTTGCTACCAATGTGATACTAGCGCCAGACAGGTTGAGTGATGCAAGGATGCATACCAATTGCAAGGATGCATTCATTGTAAATTGATGAGAAAGAACAACGGTTGTCCGCGACGGTACGTGAGTCTGCGAACGTCTATCTAATCGACTCTAAAGGAATCTATCGAAAGAAATTAACTATTTGCGAAGGAAAAAGAAAAAAAGAGATTTTTAATGCCGAAAATTATGGATTAACAGATGTTAAATTACTTGTAAAAATGGGGAAAAAATTATCTTCGTTTATTACGCTTCTATCAACTGCGCGAATTACACGTATTCACTTCCAATTTACGTCATACTGGAAGAAACCATGAGCGCGCTACGCCTACGCTATTTTTGAAAAGACCGCAATTCAAAATTACAAAAAAATAAAAAATTTGCGACTTACCACTCAGCATGAATATCAGCGGAGTTATTCAAATTTTGCCGGTGACTGTAACATAAAATAAAAAACATTAATGTAGACATGCTATAATATTTATTAATAAAATTAATTAAAAAAAGGTAAAAGTTTTTTTTTTAATAAAAATTTTATTTAAAAAATTGATGCTTACCTAAAGTTGCTCCGCCGATGCAGGATGCCCATCCCGAGCCTGCTCCTCCTCTCAGCACTGGCTCCAACGAGAATGACAGTCTGCTGCTCCTCCGACGAGTCTTCCTCTGGATTTTTCACCTGAAACAAAAGTTATATTTTATTAGCAAAAATCTAACCTTTGACCTGACAATCGACGTCGACTCTCGCTTGGCATAAACGTTACTTGCGAATTTTACAATATTTACATCGCGGTTCTCCTCGCGAAGCTGAAGTTCCATCGCGCGAAAGGCATTCTTCGCGAAGAAAAGAAAAAAAAAAAAAAAAGAATTAAAAAAATGCACAACGTACGCTCGTTCGTTCATTCATTCTTCATTCATTCATACGCGTAACATTTTATCCGCGAGAAGGAGCCATTATGTATCCAACACTCGATAGGACGTTCACAAACATTCGCGATGCGTTGGCGAGCACGAACTCGCCGTGTTTGTTGATCGTGAGGAAGGATTCGCACGATCAAGTGAGAACGCCGACTCCACGGCGCGCGGGTGAAAAAGATACGGCACGTGTGTTCGATTAGCCAGGCTCCTTTGTCGTAGCCAGTAATCATGCACCACCACCAGCACCGTCACCATCACCACCAGCATCGGAAGCTGTCATTCACGAGCCGGGAGAGATCACGCCGCGCCGATCTCGCTTGCGAGGCATCTCGGACGAAGCCACACCGTCATCCGGTCATGCTGCGTGCGATACACACCCGCAGCGTAACGCGAGTATCATGTTTTATTTATAGCCGGTGACATGCGTCTTAACAATGTCCCTCCCCTCAAACCATTTTTCCGCGAAGAGATAAACGGTGCAACGCCCCTTGATCCGTCGGACTTTTTTTCCCCTAGCGCCGTTCGATCGCGACGACGGTGACGCGCGATCAATTGTACGTTATTAGATCGAGAGAAGGGCAGCTTCACGTTCCGTACATCCCTCGCGTAGCGACACTGTTAAATTATCCTTTCGGTTCATCGAGATTAATGGCCCTCTTAGGGTGCGATTGTCGCAGGGTACTATAGCGAAAGAAACGCCGCTCCAAATTCAACGGCGAAAATTCAGAAACGCAATAACTTTTATTAATTTACGAATATTAATAACGAAAATAATTCTAAACAGATATATACCGTATGAGACACGCGTGCTTGAAACTTACTTTAATCGCACGGTCGCAAATATTCTCCCGAGCCTCACGGTAAAACTGCTAACAATTTTAAAGTGGATATCGGTTACCTTTGATCCAAACGTTATCTGCTTTGCTGGAAAAATTGCGAGGAAGTATTGGTTCGAAGGGGGATTATTATAGTGCGCGCGCGTTTGCGCAGGTAATGCCGCTTTTTCGCGCGGCTTTTTACCAAAAGGATGCTTCGCCTGGCCGGGGGATCAATCTTGTCCGCGGCGAACTCAATAATCCTTTTCGGACGCTGCTGTACAATGTTAGCAATTTAATGGGAGTTCATTGTACCCGAATACCCGCGCCTCCCATAGTGGTCGTTAATCAACAACCGGGGGGTAAAGAACCGACGAATTTTGAAGCGCGACGCCAAGGTGTCGGTACGAACTGACGATTATTTAACTTTATTATTAACTCCCATCCGTATAAAAATTGCTGCGAATTTTTTAAACCTATTTTCTTTTTTTTTTTTCTTTTTTTCCGGACTTTTTCATCGATCGAAAGAGAGTTGGCGCTTTGAGAAATATATTTTCGACGTTTAAACATCGCGAGAATATTGATTTAACGTCAATTATAATTAATCTGCATTAATTTTCAAGTAATAATTAGTGACAATTTGCTAACTGACTTAAAATGCACTTTCGGCGAAGCGGTGCTAGATCTCCTTGACAATTTCGAACGACGATCGCGTCTCGATATGTCTGATAATTGCTCCCTCGTAGCCCACGAGCGGATCCGGAGTGGAAACTGGACCCGTTGCGTTTAAAGAGCTCGGGACACCCCCCGCCCCGCCTTTTTCCCCCCAAAAAAGGATCAATTTAGAAATCAGTCGCGGCCGGTCTGGTTAAACCGGTCATCCCTGCTCTTTGCAATTCCCGAA
Organism: Cardiocondyla obscurior; assembly: GCF_019399895.1. Taxonomy (NCBI): domain Eukaryota; kingdom Metazoa; phylum Arthropoda; class Insecta; order Hymenoptera; family Formicidae; genus Cardiocondyla; species Cardiocondyla obscurior. The sequence continues at coordinate 7,699,974 of NC_091864.1, forward strand.
TCGCTAGAAAAAAATCCGCTACAAAAGACGGTAAAACTAACTGCCTGATACATCGCAAATATCGCGTAACCGATAAAAATGCCTACACTCATCGATAACAGCGAAAGCGTGATTAGAACGAATATTGTCGATCTTTCTATCGCGCATCCCCTCGTTGATCTACTTTTCATTTTAATTTAATTTATATTGTGCAATTAAATTCCAAATATTTACAGCAAAAAAAAAAGAAGAAATAAATGAATAAAACAATAGCAAAATATCTACTTAAAAAGAAACAAAGGAAGACAAAAGTATCAATCTCACATCGCGCCCTTCCCCCCTTTGAAAATTGGATAGCACCGTAGCTGCGATACCCCGGCTTCTTTTAGCGTGCGTTTCTAAACGGACAGAATATTAACGGACGTTCGAGACCGAATGAATAATGATATCGGTAACGATACGCGGCGAAGGGTACCACGGGTTATCGATCGTCGCGGTGTACGTCGCAAGGTCGCCACCGTGGACCATTAATTTAATTGCGAAATCGCGAGCGACGGGACGCGCGCTCCGAATGAAACGGCGATTGTTTCGGCGCGGTGCGCGATCCGCCGGTGCGTCCGACGCAGGAATCCGGCGACGCGGGGGGGCCCGTCGCGCACGCTTTGGAATCCTGCGTCGTGCGAACCGGGCCCTAAGGCCCTCCGAGACCACGGGCTCGAGGAAAAAGGGATCGCCGCGAAGGATCCCCCGGCCGCTCCGCTTTCAGCGCGGGGCAAAAAAAAAAAACGAGTCCGAGGGCATTTAAAGCTTAAGAAAAATTCTAAGGGATGGAGGAGGAGGGAACTGCTGATATTTTCGCGACGATACGTATGAATTATCGTTACGGATCTCGAATAACATTAATACGCTTCGTCGATAGCGCGTGCAAGCGGACGCTCGATAATCGACGCGTTAAACGTTCGCTATTTCTATCGCATTTCGGAGTATTCGCTTCGCATCGACAGTCCAGCTTCGAGCGCGTTTCTGGAATTAATTCTAAAACGTTCTAACGAATGTGCGGAGGACCTTGGAAGTTATCGTTCGTACCTTCGAGTAGAACGGCATTTTCTTTTTGCGCAACGCGAAACGCATGCGAGAAACGTCCGACCGGGCCGCCCAGATACGGCCGTTACCACTTTCGTTATTTCCGTCCTTTTATTCTTCGCTGCGGTATTTCTCAGACTTCCCTCGCATGTCGAACTTCTCGGCACGACCGCTTATGCGAAGTTAGGACCGCGGCAGTGATATCCATTCATTTCGCCCGGTATTTTGATGCTCCGGGCAGAGAGCGAAAGCAATGAGCGGAGAGAGAGAGTCGGAGTGGAATCCGATAATCTCTTTAGCAGGGTGTCACGTAGGTGCTGCAGTTACGCGGCAAGTTTTTTCGTTTATCATGTACGAATCGAGGAGGCCTGCTTCTTTCCAGTCGGACCGTGGGATCAAACAGGATTTCACAGACGACGCGCGGTAACCGAATACACGCCGATCCCGAAGCCCCGTCGAGAAAGAAAGAGAGAGAGAGAAGGAGATCGCACCGTTTTCGGGCCGAGAAACGCACTTTTCCAAGATCAATTTGTCGAAGGAGAGAGACGAGACTTTGCTCCGGCGCGAAGATTTCGTCCACGCATTTGTCGTCGGTATTTTCGGCCGTCGGTGCTCGCTCTCGCCACTTCAGCCCCGATTATTTAACGACGTCGCTTTACGCGCTCTATATTAGCCGCAACTCCGTTCCAGTCGCGTGAGAAAAATCTACGAGAGAACGTACCGCGACTGCTCCTCTGTTCGATCTACCTATTCGATTTTTTCTACAATACGACGGCAGCGTGCGGGACGGTTTCTCACGCTCTCGGCGGTTTCCTAGGCGCCTCGCTATTTCCACACCGGCTGCGCGCGAACAAATAGCGTTATCGGTCTTCGTACTCGCGTTCGGAGACGCAAGAAACCCGCGCGATATACTTCGCAACGGGCGATTGTCACCATCGGTTGTAGGAGCGCCGGACCGACCGCGCGAACGTTTTATCGCCTGCGACGTGCCACCTTTATCGCAGCACAGGCCCCAGGTAAGCAAGCGTATCTCGCGTTACGACCGCCGACCGGACTGGTATTTCTATCATAGCCGATGACCAGTAATCGCGGGCACCGGTGATAGTCGCGTACGCCGTACGGCGGGAAGGGAAGTGGGTCGCGCGCGTTTACAATTACGGTCGCAGATACAGCGAGGAGGTCTTTAAAAATGACAGTAACAATTTAAAAGCCCGTAAAGTCTAATTCATTCGGCGGCGCAATCGGAACGTTTCTAGACCGGTTTCCACCGTATACGTCTTCCGCAGGTGTAAGAACAATGGGCGGCCGTTTAAATGCCGGGGGCCTTTTAAAGCCTTATCCTGTTCGCGATTCTCTTCGAAAAGTTTCGTGGCTCTTACAAATTACGCATGCTTTAATTTCCCCCTTTTTTTCTTCTTTCTTTCTTTTCCTTTTTCTTTTTCGCCCAATTATTCTTAATTAAACCCGTCGAATTAAATTTACGTTTGCGCGATCAATTAAAGTAACGACGTCGCGAACGAGCAACGAGAAGTCGTTTGTTCTCGTGGAAGATTTATTTTTACACGAATGCACGACTCGTTTCGATCCACGGGCGCGCGCCGTGAAGTGTGTGGAAACGACAATTCTTCGAAAGCCTTGAATATATTTACCCACGGACCAGGTCACTGTCTCAATACTCCCGCCATTCAACTAGAAATTCTCAACCTGTGGGAATGCTCAGGTAGGCATGAAGACTAAAGTGCAACGTTTCTCCGAGATTCTTTAAGAATACATGGATTTTTCAAGCGATGCCCACTCCGCCGACAATATCCCCACAAAGTGCTCGTTGATCTCAAAAGGCGGACAAATGAGCCCGAAATTCCGACAGGTTCCAAAGGAATTCGGCGCCGCGGTTCAGATATCCGGCTAACGGCGACGCGATTGAGCGATAATCGATCGCGAAATATCTTTTCCCTTCGCAGGATTAAAACGGCGACGGAACGAAACCGGCCGCGCGTCGTCGCCCTCGAAACAGAAAGGAATCGTATCGTTTAAATGCCGTACGTGTTCCGAAGCTTAGCGATTTTGTCGGGTCCGCGCACAAGAGAGAAAGAGAAAGAGCAAACAGCGATGAAAGAAAAAAAAAGAGAGAGAGAGCCAAAGGCGAAGGAAGTGAGAAGAGGAACAGAAGGCGAGAGGCGGTCACCGCGAAAATGACGGCGATCTCCGATGTCACACAGAGGACCGCCAGCGTCCTTTTTTCGAAGACGGAGAGGAAGAGAGCTCCGGGCCGGCTCGTGTTTCGGTTTTCGGCATTCCGAGAAATATTTTCATGCCGCGCGCCGCGAACGAAATCTCCCTTTCGTTCCCTCTTTTTTCGCTTCTTTCTCCGCGTTGCTCTTTCTCCTCTTAGCACGGAGGCCCGTATTCCTCGTCCGTTCGAAGCAGATTCGGCTAGATACGCTCTCTCGGGGGTGGACGCGACGCGCCAACGTTTCGTGGGACCGCGAAGGGATAACCGGAGGTATCCAATGACTAAGAATCCCCGACGCGGTAGGTACGACCGGATGAGGAATATACAATTCGTGTTTGCCGACCGTGGATTACAAGAGCTTCAAAGCGGTGTACTTTTAAGCGCGATGCTGAATTTATCGCCATGAAATCGCCTAAGATAGGTGAAACTAATCTGAGAAATGTATCAATGGTCCTATACAGCGAAACAAAGTTAGAGATCATGTTTGTGACCCTTCGAGGTCTATGAAAAATTTTTTTCAAGAACTGGCTATTTGCTACTAAAAAATATTATCAAATTCCTTCGATTTTTTCTCTTAGACAAATATTCTGAAAATTTTACTGCTCGACTATGTTCCTTCTTCAAATATTCATTAATTTATCAAACGCCAAGGCGTTGAAGCCCTGAGTAAAAATCGCACGGTCGACCGAAATCAAGACTCAAGATTCATTGTCGGATATCAAGATCGAGATGAGCTAAATGAATTTTCTCCGAATTCTATCGCCGGTTCTACGTTCGCCCATTCTAGATCTAGCTGCCGGACGAGGCGCGCTCTTAATTACGAATATTCCACAAGGTCATTATCTCGCATTGTCGATAGATTAAAATACAAAAGTGAGGTCAACACTTACCTTTGTCGAAGTCCTCCGAATTTCGAACCGCTGCCGTGACTCATCGTCCCGTTCGCCATGGCCGGTGCAGCTCCCATCCTTCGTCTAACCCCTGGCCGCGTCTCCGCTCCTAAACACACAAATACCATGATGAATAGTCCGCTCCTTATAACAAATCGTCGCCTCGCGACAACGAGCATCGGGATATACTCACCGTTCCATTTCCTTCGACGTAATACCCACTTTTCCTCAGCCACTTTGTTCACGATCGTGCGAGGTAAATCCGCGACTCGTTTAATAATCCGTTAATACTGAATTGACTGAAATTGTTCATTCAAGTGGTTCGTTACCGTTTCGAGAATTGCAGCCGCAAGGTTGCGAGACTTAATATTGCGGCTGTGATTGGCTAGCACGTGCTTGGTTACGTTGGTATTACTGAACTCGGCCGAGCGACGCCACACGTGCTTCACGCTCCACTGCACCGTACTGTACTGCGCCGTACTCTACTGTGCTGTGCTGCGCATGTCCGCGCCGTATTTCCGATTGTATTGTACACCTAACCTCCAAATGTCGTCGCGTCTTGCTATCGACGAAAGTATCTCAAGAATATAAATTACGTTACAAATATATATTTTCAAGTGTAATTCCACAAAGAAAGATCTAAAGCCGCAAAATGTCGGAACGGAAAGTCCTAAACGTGAGTATAAAAATTAATCGTAACACGTATTCACGTTCTGTGCTTTTAACAAGCATCGCTCTCTTATCTATCTTTTGTATTTTAGAAATATTATCCGCCGGATTTCGACCCGTCTAAAATCCCGCGTATGAAATTGGCGAGAAACCGCCAATACACTGTGAGATTGATGGCGCCGTTCAACATGCGATGCAAAACGTGTGGTGAATACATCTACAAGGGCAAGAAATTTAATGCGCGTAAGGAAGACGTCGAGGGCGACGATTATCTTGGCATACGCATTTACAGGTTCTACATTAAGTGCACTCGTTGCCTGCAAGAGATATCCTTCAAGACTGATCCAAAGAATACAGATTATGAGATAGAGGCAGGTGCCACAAGAAACTTTATGGCATTGAAACTGGCCGAAGAACAAGCACAAAGGGAGGAAGATGAAGAAAAAGAGGAGGAAGCCACTAATCCAATGAAACTTCTGGAAAAGAGAACACTTCAGTCGAAACAAGAATTGGAACTGTTAGAATCTTTAGAAGAACTAAAGGATTTAAATCGTAGACAACAGACTATAGATTATGATCAAATGTTGGAACAATATGACACTGCTGCTGCTAGGCAGAGAACAGAGAAGGAACAAGAAGAATTAGACGAACAATATATTAAATCCGTATTTGGCAAGCGACAGTTAACTGGAACAGTAGTAGAAGAAAAAATTGAGGAACTCGAAGAGAAAGAAAAAGAAACAGATGAAAAAATTCAATCTCCTAGAAAAAAACTTAAAACAGATGAATCAAATTGCAAAGAAACAGTAAGACTTTAATCTTATATTAAATAAATTATATTAACTTATTATTTGTTTAAAAAAAAATTAATAAAAAGTATGAACGCTAATGACAATTAATGCTTAGTTACAGGAAAATTCTGGCAACACTTCAAAATTTACCAAAGCATCATTATGGTCGGAAAATACAGGATTGTCGTTTAGTAAAAAGAATTTATCTACATTTGTCAAGAAAAGTAATATTGGTATAAAGATAAATGCAAAACCATCACAAAACAAAACATCCGCGTCTGAAACTGCTGTTTCCTCTGATAAGGAAACAGTTCCACAGGAAACAATATCTAACACTTCAACGAATACATCGAATATAACAAATATAGATACTAAATTAAATGGTGTTGGCAATGGTCTTTCATTATTAGGAACCTATTCAGATAGCAGCGATAACGATAGTAATTAATACAAAAAATATTAAATATGAAAGTTAATATATTTTTTATGTTCATATTTTTAATCAATAGAAAAAACTATTGTTATATAAAATTAATAAAATCTACCCAAACGCGTTTATATAAACACGTTATTTGTCTCAAATTATGTCATACATGTACGACGTAAAATTTTAAACTATATTATTTTGTATATATATGTGTACATAGAGAAATTGTAAATTTATTGGGCATGCACATGTAAATAATTTCTTGCTAAATCCGAAATAATCACAGATACTCACATATAAGATGTGCCGACGAGTGCAGAGATTTCTTACAGGATGCCGAAGGCTCTACTCCTAAAACATATAAAAAAAAAATATTATAAGTTATCAAAAATGTAGAAAAATTGAAATTTAATCTGTTTGCAAGGCTAGGCACTCTGTAAGAAATTCTGTCGTCAGTTACATCACACCGATACAATGTAGTAAGGAGCACCTAGCCTATCAAAACAGGCCACATAATTAACACATTTGAGATAAACGTTAGAAAGCTTTTAAAATAATTATATGTATAATGAAAAATATGTACAAGTAAAAATCGTATAAAAATGATTTATCTCGAATGTGTTAATAACACCACATGCTTGTAACAACGATTAATTACCTAAAAATGATGGATATTGATGTTGTAACTTATTAAATAATAAAAATATTGTAAATGGAAAAATAGTTGTAAAATTTTATTTAATTTAAAAAAACCCCCGTTTATTTGAATCGATATAGTTATCTCTCAGAATAAACTAAATTGTAATATGGGTGTAATAAACCTCATTGTGAGGCATGAGCTAAATGGGAATTAATAGTATTACGTTGCGCGAATAATCCGATTACATCGAAGAGAGACGTCACGAAGAGACCGCCTTGGCAGGCATCCGCGATACCGACAATAGTGTTTCTTGCGATAACGACATGATTCTCTGTTACGATCGTTCGCACTATCATGAACCGCGATAGGATTAACAATCTCGTAGAAACAATCCGCGTCTTCCTCGGGAATAAGCTCGTCATGAAATTTGTTTAAGCGACTCGTCGGCTCGCCGAAGGCTTTCAAAGCAGAGGAATCCATCAGCCAACCATAAAGAGATCCCCGAATGTGACGATTTTCAACGTGATGGATTACATCACCTTTAAGTTTTTTGTTAACTTTCTGCCGACATTGTTTGCAAATGAAAGCCTCTTTCTTGTCAGTAGAAACGCGATACCACTTGTCGAGATGAAACTTTCTCGGCGGAGAATTCGAGCTCTTTGTGGGTGGAACATGACGTGAAAAGCATCGGTATGACGCAGATGCTTCTAATAACGCTCGCTTTGATTCGCAAGAAAGACCGCGTGAGAATCTATCTGTGATGACGCTCGATCGCGGTTCACGCAAATATTTTTTTATGACGTACCGATTGTTATCGTTCCTACTTTTCTCCCGCAAGCTCACTTCCAGCTGCGCGATGCGATGCTCCAGCCGCGTACGTTGTGCCTGCGCGCGATCTTGTTGATCCTCCAACAGCTTTACCAGCTTTTCTAATCGCATTACTTGCATCTGTTTGCCTTCTAGCGTGGCGTATAATTCTTGAATTGCCTCCGTCTTCGCTATAATTTGTTTGTTGATCTAAAAAAAATTTTTTTAATTAGTAGAAATTAATAGCGCTAAATCTCAATGAGCAAAATCACGAAAGATATAATTTACATAACAAGAACAATGGATCAAATAAAAAAAATATATATGACAGCATTTCAGCTTTCACGGTTTAAATTAAGAATTACCAAAATATGATTTATTGTATAAAAAAATTAAAAAAACGATAAAAAACGTCAAACATTACTTCATCGATATCTTCGTAACTTTCGTTAGAATTTGCCATGTTTGCCTGCTTCCCTTTAAGGAGGTTTAGTAACTCGTCTCGGACTTTGAGGAATTTGCTTTGCTCGCGCATTACTCGATCACGTTGTTCTAATTCCAGTTGCTTTTGCGTCAAGGTAGTTTCTAGCTCTTGATTCTGTTGAATAACATCGGCCAAACTGTTGCGTAGGTCGCTAATCTGCTGTTGAAGCTCCACTGCATCCAGTCCCTGAGTCTTGCCGTTTTCTTTCAGCCTTGCTTGAAGACGATGCTGAATCTCGGATAATTGGCTCTCCAGCACTTCATTTCTCTCTTGTCTACATTAAAGAGAGAAATAAAAAATTTCAATTTGTAATTAAAGTAGCTTCGTAAACTCAAAAATTAAAAGTTAATTAAGCGTGTTTCTGATCTAAGAATGTAAAAAAAAATTTATTGTAATATAAGAAAATAATTTTACGTGAATACCCAATACAAAAAAATAAAAAATTGTTTCTATTATTAATATACTGTATAGAAATATTTTACAAAACCATTATTGTATTTAAAATGGAAATATTGATTTTCCGTCACTTGTACGTTTTGAGATATTTTAAATATCTCTCTATACAAGAATATATCAGGTGCAATAGATATTGACAGAATAATGCTCAAACGTGATATCGAAGCTTACGCGAATCTTGCAATCTTTTGAAGCCGAGCGTGCTCCAGCATCAGATTCTGAAGATCATTAGTCTTGGCCACGAGTTCAGCAGCCAGTCTATCCTTCGTCTCATCTTCGTTATCATAGTTCTGTCGGTAAATGGAAAGAAGGAATAATCGAAACTAATTTTAAGAACGACTCGTTGGAGACAAAAATCATGTTTTAACGAGCTAAAGGAAATCGAACGGCTTAGTTTCTAGGTAAGTAAAGGTTCTGAAAGTAGTGCAAACTAACGGCCGCCTGATGCATCACTGCGACTATTTCTTGCTTCTCTTTTTCGAGCTGTTCGATCTTTTCCATGTGTCTTTCTAATTCAGCTCGGGCAGCCATCAGATCATTGTACAAGCAAATTTCGTTCTCCGTATGTTTATCTGTAAAAGCGATAATCTAAATAAAAATTTTGTCCAGCAAATATGTAATATATTGTATTAATATTTTGTCCGAAATGTGAGAAATGTTTTCCATTTAAAATTATTAATTTTAAACTTCCTTAATTAAATTTTCCACTTTGAAATTATTAATTTATACCTGTAACAGCAGTATTATTGCTCTTCTGACTTGCGAGATCACAAAGCAGTTGGCTCTTCTCTTCAAGGTGTTTACAACGTTCTTTCATTTCATTTAGAGCACTTTCAGCTTGTTGCCTATCATAAATTCAATATTAAAATTAGTTTTAGCGACAGTTTTTTAGAAAAACATTCAGCAAACTTTTTAATTTATACATTTTTTTTAACATGATATTAAAAGACGTAAAACAGATGGCAATATTTAAAAGTGAAACTCACCTCTTTTCTCTCTCTTCAATAAACTCTGAATTCATCGTTTCAAATTTTGCCGATAACTCTTTAATAGTAGTATTTGCCTCAGCTTCCTTGCAAGTCATCTTTTCTTTAAGCTCCAGTATCCTAAAGCAAGTGACTTTAAGAAAATACAGAATAAAAAAAATCGATTTTGCTATCATCCAAGCAGCCTCATTATCCAGCTAAAGATTCAAGTAATTTTTTAAAGTTGTGTAATAGGAATTTAATGTTATTAAAAACTTTTTTCTTTTTAATTTAATTATTAACATTAGACTTTAAGTTTTTTTTAGATCAATGTTAAAAGAAGCCGAGAATTCGATGGTATTAAAAAAACAACCGTGACTCCGAACTGTCGCGTTGCTTTTCCAACTTTGCCACGAGAACCTCGCTATTCTTCGTGGCTTTGTGTATATCCTTCGTTCTCAGCTCCATTGCCTGATCTTTCTGCTTCAGCTGAGCTTCCAACGACTTCACGTTGCTCTGCATCTGTTGCGACTTTGCCTCCTCGTTAGCCACGTGTCCCTCCAGCTCGCGAATCCTCGTTCTCATCTTTTGCAGCTGCAGCTCCATCATTTTCGTCTTGTCCTTACCCTGACTTGCCTTGTCACGCTCCGTTTTGAGCTCCTCCAGAGCGGCGGTCAGCTGCTTATGCAGCAGGTCCCCGTGATCGACATTCGGCCGTTCCTCCTTCGCGCGCTCACGATAATCGTCGTATTCGCTGCAGAGTTTCGAGGACCTCGTCGCAAATTCGGCGACGAAGTTCTTCTGATCCGTTCGCAGATCGTCCAGCTGCGTTCTCATCGCCTCATTGTCTCGCGCGAGATTCACCTGTCGTGCCTCCACTTCTGAATAATCTGCCGGGACCAGCGCGTTACCCGTCTCGTCCTGCCGACTCGATTCTGTCAGCCAGTGCTTGACAAGGGACGCGAACGACATGCTCTCGTCCAGGGAACGCTGGCAGATCTCTTGGGAGCGGTCGCAGAGACTCTGTAACTGACTTTGTAACAACGAGACGCCGATCACCACCGACTCGTCCATGCAGATTGGCTCCCGCTGTTCGGTGCAATCCTCCTGCGAGCTCCTTTCAGCCGGCGTCGGCGTTCTTTGCTTCGGGCACTCCACTTGAAGCGATCTCAGCTCCTCGATCTTGCCGGGATCTTTGCCGCCGGCCGCGATTATCTTTTCACGTAAGTTCGACATCTCGTCGTACAAATCACGCGCAACTTTCTGCAGACGTAACAAAGAAAAATGTCAGAGAAGAATATTTATAACCTTTACCGTCTTACGTGCACATATATCTTTACTTTCACCTTTCACCTTTCAATTGCATTTAAGACCTTCGATATCATATTTCAAAGCAACTCACTAAAGCGTCATGAACATACTCTTACGATGTCACGTAGTAACGAAGCCTTGCTTTCAGGGAAAAGTCAATGTTCGCTTTTGACAATTACTTGTTTATCCACCAGGATCTTCTTCAGATTCGCGTACCGCGTTCTCTTCGAACTGTACTGCACTTCCAGGTGGCGCTTGTCCACGGGCACCATGTTGGTCGGCTTTCTAGACGACGACATACCCACGACCTTTATATTTGGTTGACGTGCCGAGTTGTTGTTCGAGCTAATCCGGCTGGAAGTTTCCTCGTTGCACTTTGGGCGACTCACCACTTCGCCCTGCCGAGAAGATTAAGAGCCATGTTTGACGAGCGGCGGACGAGGTATCGAAAACGTTTCGTAAGTTCGTTAAATATCGGCGTTAAATGTAGAGCAATACTGTCGAAAGTACGTTGACGAAACGAATGCTTTCTCTTGTTACGCGTCTAGGCTATTTAGGAACATGTCTGGTCAAACGATAACGCACTTGCACACCATTTCGTTCAAAATGTGGAATTCTACTCTTGATTTTGCATCCAGCGCTCAATGCGACCGACTTCTTCGACGAGTTCGACGACGGACGATCTTCTTTTCCTACAAAAAGTTTGTTTTTTTTATTAAAAATATATTGCACAATTTTATCTTGTTTTTCTTGTTAGCTGTATTCTACGGTTAAAAAAAAAAAATCTCAGTTTCGTCTTCACATGTGACGGCAAAGATGCAAAGATCGCAATTTCGTATTTTTATATTTGGAGTTTTAACGCGGAGCAACCTGAAGGTTTTGTCGCGTCCGCTTCGCTTAGCATTATCCCGGCTCTTTTTCACGATAATGTGGCGCGACCGGTGACAGTTGGATTTACGAATAGATCCGCGGGATTTTCGAGAGGAGATTACTCCGGGGAGAATTTTAATTTCGTTGTCTTGTCGGTTGGACGGCGAAATGACAGGGCGTTAACATTGGTCTGTGCGCGATAGCCGGCAACTTCAAAGCGTTACAAAATCGCAGTTATTTTTACGACGAACGTCGGCAACGATACTTTCTACGACAGAATACACGGCCGCAATAAAGTTGATTAGAATCCTATTAAAGTACATCGGTTTTAATAATTACATTTGTAAAATATTAAATTGCATCTTCCGCGCGTGTGTGTGCGTATAAAAAATAAAAAATATATATTGCTGCTTCAAATAAATATTTATTTAAAGCTGAACCGATAATATTAAAATTAAAAAACTGTGCTCTTTTGCGATGTATATTTACTAGATTTTATTTCACGTTTATAAAAACTCCTGAAAAAAAAGAAAATTAAAAAAAAAAAAGAAATACATATTCGTGAAATCGGCTAGATTGTAATGGACAAGCGGCGCCACTTTTAATTGCCAAAAACCGAGACGAGAGTTTCGTCACGCTCAAACAAATAAAGCAATTCAGCAATGAACAAGGTCAAGTCAATTAGTCTGCTTAATTCGGTCTCTTCTACGTATCGCAATGGATTAATTGTTGGTACACTTTTTTTTTATATAAATGACGCATACTTATAACGCCGCAATTTTAATTCCTCATGTTTTATCTATCATACATTTTCATAAAACGCACGCAAAGAGTAACGAAGCTAGGCCGTTGTTACGTAATAAAATTCACAATGAAACGTGCAACCGTGGTACGCGTTTTACATTTTTGAAAGACTTGTAATTAACGATTTGAACCATTGTTCATTAAATACAATTTTTTTTTTAGCGTCCCGAGATCGTCGCGAGAACTAAAAAAGATGCCGGGGTCTGCACATGCGCGAGCTTGCAGTGACGGTCCAGTAGTCGGATGGCGGTCAGTCAGGCGGAGGCGCGCGACTGTGTCGGAGGTATTACGGGTGTGTTTCCCTGCCGCGTCGAAGAACACACGTGACTCCTTCGTAAAGGGAAAAAAAGTATGGCGTTCTGGGCGAACAACATCATGGTAAGTAGCCGCTTGATTGTAATTAGATTTTATAAAAATTGTTAAGTATAATCGTCAGCCGTCTACCTTAGAACGCCCGTTTCGCGTAGAGAGAATCGCGCAAAGAATCAACGTGCGCGGGTACATTTGGTAACGCGGCACGGAAAAGTAGAGATCCCGATAACGAAATTCGGCAGCTGACACGCATCTGCGAATTAACTAACCGTCATGAGATAATAAACCAAGTTAATAACGATTAAAAGAAAAAAAGAAAAGAAGCGCGTGCACGTCGCGCGCGGATGTATCGTTTAAATCGAAAATTACAGTAACGCGCTTAATTACGATTTCATAATGGACGTTTCTCTGATAGCGTGTAATTGCGCGTCCCGATTGAAATATTCGATGATTTCTGCTCGACCGATTTGTTGGCCAGCCAAGCGTGCAGAGTGCTTCCCTTATGCACGACTAGGCACATTATTCGAACGTATTGCCGTTCGTAGGAAACTGATAAGGACGGCGGGAAGCGGAAAAGGGGTGTAAGAGAGACGCGCAGGGGTTGCGTCCGCGGCGCAACATGGATAAGTCGGATAAAAGGCGATCGAGCCGCGGTAATTTTTAGACTCTGCGACAGCCGCAGAAGTCCATTTACAATTTTTTATATGAGCGCCATCGAGAAAACGCGTCGCGCTGAATATCCCTCGCGAGTTGGCGAGCCAAAAAATTTCAATTAATAGAAGTAGGTGGAAAGTATTTGCCGGCCATTCGATTGATGTTCAGTTTCAAGAAAATATATTTATAATGGAATAATTGCTCGAGAATCTGTAAATTCTATAAACTATGCTCGACTCCGACGAAATTTAAATGAAAATCTGTTTATGTTAACGGCACGCAGATTATCGCGCTTTAGATATTCAACATTTTAACATTCGTTAAAATGCAATCTGACGAGCGTTAACGGAGCAACAGTTTCAATCGATCCAACGGTAATTTTGTGACTATCCAACCGTTTTGTTCCGACATCCGCTGATGAAATAAATTGCTTCGCGAGGAGTATGTATTTTCTCGCTTTCTATATTAGAATTACTGCATTTATTCAGTCAATACCGAAGGTTTGTATCGGGTCGGTCGGACAACAAACATTCCGATAAACTGGAATAGCACCGATGACGGCATTTATCGGCCGCGACTATTTCAAGTGAAAAATCAATGTTATATCCGGAAGCGTTTGCCCGACCGTTGGGCAGCCTAAATTTTTTATGGATCTTTACACTTCCGGATGATACAGATTGATAAAAAAAAAATAACAGAAACAAAATAGTCAGCTTTTATCGTCATTTAGAGAGAAATAGTTTTTTACATTCTTCCGTGCGAAAAACGAGCAACAACTGGACGAGTCAGATACTCGACGAAGTATTTTGTTAATACGCATTTGTATAGGCTCTCTGAAACACGTATTAATAAATGGTAGTAAAAATTTTATGAACGCAATTATACATACATCGAAAATTAATACAAAATTTTACGAAATGATTAATCTACTGTTTAATATCAGTTACGATTGGCGACTGAATAAAATGAAAGATATTATTTTGAACGAAAAAAAAAAGGAACTAAAAGAGAAAATATTTTTTTTAACATTGCCGTGCGAGAAATATTTTGCACGTGGATTGTTAATTTTTTTTTTATTTCGTCGAAAAGGCTATTCTTCAAAAAGTTAGTTCGAGTTAGCGTGGAAAGCGTATGATTTCATGATGTATGACGGTCCCATACTCTAAATAAAGAATATCCTGCCAAGCAGCGACGTCAGGAACGCAATTTCCTTCGGAAAGCATCCGGTAAAGTAGAACGTGTTTTACAGCGATATAAAATCTCTGGATCGCGATTTTCCGTACACAAGATGCATTTAAGTACATAAAGAAAAAAAAGGGTAGGCGGAGGACGAAAAAGATAGCGATAAAAAGAGGCAAAGAAATGCCATGCGAACGGCGATGTAACGCGGCGGCGACGTTGGGTTATTTCGGTGAAAATTATTACGGATCGCGGTTATCTTCGTCGTTAAATATCCCAGCCGTCTATTTGCCGAAAGGTATATGAATACGTTTTCACCGCCCTTACCGAGGGCTCCTATTCCGCGGCTTTGATCGTAATATCGCCGATGAAGTCCTCGTTCGCGTCGCCTCTCTTCCGTTTTTCTTCCGGAGTCCCAGACCAATATATTGACGTCACCCGGGGTGGGTAATCTGTCGTACGGAGTTACGCTTTCCTTGACGCGAGTCCCTCCAAGTTTCCGCCACCCTTCGCCTCGTAATCCCGCGCGCGACTTCGCCGTTTATTCATCCCGGTAACCTCATTTAGCTCGATAATGACCCCCCCGGCTACGAGGCGCGACGTTAATAAAATCTCGGTGAAACTTACCTTGTTACAGGGTATAAATGATAATGCGAAACGAATATGCCGGAAATACGGTGCCGGGGCTCTCGAGGATTGCGCGTTTGATCATTTAATTGCTGTATTAATTATCTGGAAACGCTTTTCATCGAATTAGAAACGCATCGTAATTATGATGCTTATCGTCGGTAATCGATTCGTTCGCTCGTTAACGTAAAAATAACGTCACGCACTGGCGTGAAAAAGTTAACTTATTACGCGGTTTAACATTTTATTTACATTATCTATAAACCTTGTGATACCTCGGTTACTGATAAGGGCTTAGCAGCTTAGCTAAATGGAATTAATTAATAATCCCGTTTACTCGTCAATGTAACTACGCGAAATATAATTATTATTTTGTTTAATTAGGTTTTCAGCCGTTAATAATATAAATCTCTTAATGTGCCGCGTGAATAAATTAAAAGCAAGATTTACCGTACATTAATAAACGTTAAATAATAATTAAAATCTTCTGATAAATTGCGCGATTACGTAATAATTATCGGAGCTTCGTTACACCGTGATAATTATTATATTAATTACATCAATAATTTTATTAATTTATTTATCTGGAGTGCGTCTATTTCACATTTATCTTAAATAAATTCATAAATCCCAGGTCGGCGTATTTAGAGAATCGTGCAGATCTCTGCGATATTCTTGTTACGCGATAAGAGACAATTAATATAGCGCGACGCTATGAATTTTCACTGTAATCCCGTTTTATTCTCGAGCATGGTCGTTCAAAATCCGTGCAAACACGTTGCGTACTCACGCAATATAATTTCGGCAATATTACCGTCCGCTGCAGGGAAAATCGTAGCCACGATCGGTTTCTCTTGGTGGATATTGTTTGAGTTTCCCCGCTGGTGTTCCGCGACCGAGAGAACGAGCATGGCAGAACGCCAGGCAGAGTGAAATGCCATGCCCTATATACACCGGCTTGGCGCAATATATTTAGGCGCTTGGGATTTATGGTTAACCAGCTTATTAGAGGCCAGCGTGATGTTCGTGGATCAACGTGTCGCACGGCGTACAAGCACCGCATTTTCCGCGTATCGGTTGCACGATCGTATACGGACCATGTTATCGCAAACGAGACGTAAGAATCAGCCGCGCGCATTTATTCTTTTATTTATCTATTTTTTTTTTATTTTTTTTTTACACGCACGTTAAACCGCATGCGACTGCAGAACTTCAAGTAATTTATTCGCCTCAATTATTCCAGCCCGTGGCGCGATGTACGATTCGTTATTCATCATTTTCGCTCGAAAATATTATATTGATATTCAATATAATTAATAATGAGCGAAAGCGTATTTATTTTCGTTTTAATCACTCATTATTCGTATTTTTATATTTTTAGTTTAGTTTTTTTTTTAAATAAATAGTTTATATATTCAGGAAGTATCTTTCAACGCGTAATTATTAATAATTCTATTCCGAATTAACAAAAAGAAAAAAAAGGGGAAAGAAAAAATTGACTTTAGAAGACACGGTTTGTCTGTTTGCCTCAGCAATACTTTACGTCACACCTTTACCACCACGTTGAATATTTCGAATGTGTGCTCGTTCAATGAACCGGGAAAAGTGCGAACGTCTCTACGTACCCCGTTTCGGCGCCAAGATTCTGCCAAGATCGCCGAGTGAATCAGTGCCGATGCATTTTCAGCCGCGCTTTGTTTCGCTGAGCACGTGAACACTGCGAAGGTAATTGTCTCACGTGTTGGCAACGTTCTAGACCCCCGAGACTCACGTGCACCCACGTTCGCAGATTCTCGTTGCTTCTAATCCCTTACCGGTGTAATTAAAACGAATTAAACGAAGTTAGCTTGCGGATGCAAAATGCGAGCGATAAATTTTTTTTTTTTTTACTTTCCTTCGATTCTAAAATACTTTCGTTCAAATTTTAATTGAAGCACATGTGAGGAGAGTGAATTGATAAAAATGTAAGGACGTGCGACGTGTCTTCGAAACGTGAGAGAGATGGGTCACCGGTTGTTCCCACGAAACTAATTTACATTTTAATTTCGCCTACTCCGTCGCTCCGTCTCTTTGAATCTTTGACGCAAATTATAACGCGGACGATGTATATTCACTAAAAATAAATTAGCATTATTGCAATGCGAACGTAGAAGAGAACTGTGGTAATTTGTTAAAATCGTTGCTCGATAGGGACGAAGTATTTCAGAAAAACGAGATGTGCGGAATGCTTTAAAAGCTCGGCCATTCGAATCGTACGGATTCGCGTTATATCACCGACGATTTAACGCGATTTAACGCGAGAAAACATTTTCGCTTTATAATCCGTATCGTCGCGCGCGGAAACAATGGGCCTAAACCGTTGATTCGCGCCAAAGGAATGAGATATTGTTACTTTCTCTGTTTCCAGGCGATGTATAACACCAGGATTCTGTGCCGCGCCGTTTTGTTGCTGATAGCGGTGGCTACCAGCACGGATTCGACAAAGTGCTCCCGGATCATAGAAGGCACCACAGTGTCACGCTCTAATGCTGAGGGCAAATACCACTTCGAGATGACGCTTTTCAACAGAAACGAGAGCGCATACGCCTACATGCCGAACACCAAATACAGCCGTGAGTAAAAATATAATCCTATATAATAATCGCGAGCGAAAGAAATTACGTTGCGATTACAAATTTTATGTTTCCCGTTGGGAAAGTTGAGAAAAGTCAAAGGCGATTTTACGCAGACGTGCGTACGTGTAGGGGGGAAAAGTAGCCGGCGCATCTCGCGTCGCTTCGTAATTTATATGGCTTTATTATGCCGCTGCATTTGAATGTGCGAATTGAGGAAACGGTATCCGACTGACATAGGAAGTTAGTTACTTAAAGTTGTCGCAGTCGCAAGAAATAGCGACTGCTTTGGACTTTCGTGTGACATTTGAATGCTTTTAAACTTTAAATAAGTTCAGCGACATGAGAGAAAAAGGTTTAAGCACAAATCTCTCATCGACGTTTATAAATCGTACTCGGTATGTCTCCTGAGAGTTCGCGTTTGCGTTAGTGTTACGCGCTAGACGTCACGTTTAACACGTTTAAGTATAATATCCTATTCTTACATTAAATAATTTTTAATAATATTAATCGAAGCAATAGTAATTATATTTTAACTCGCTGTACGAAGTAGATATTTAATTTAAATTTAGTTGAAATTAAATCGAAAACGTTTGTTAAAATGCGTCGATATATTTTTTTATTTTTTTTTTATTTTTTTATTTTACGATATTCAAATTTTCAAATATCAGCGACACTTAATCCGACGAGATACTCTGTCGCGGAGGGTCACCGGTAGTGTCCGCTGCAATATTTGATGCTAGCAGAATTTTGATGCCCTATAAGCTTTCTATATGAATACGTTTGCTGATACGAAATTTCAAGGTTCTTAAAACGTCCAGATATTGCTTTGCTTTGTCAACATTCTTTGGTTTTATGACGTTGGTGAAATAGTAAAACGCGTTACATGATAAAGAAAAGGTATGTTAAGCAGGAAAATTTGCCATTGTCTTGGAAAAAAATCAAGAAATAGGATATACGTTTATTTACCGAATAAAACGCGTAAGCGATATTTGCAGTTTCATAAATAATATTTATCAATATTTTTGGATAACGATAATTGAACGAATACTTTTGATTGTAAGAAAAATTATCTTGTGCGTCTCGGTAAGCAAGCTAGTGCGAAAAGTCTTGTAATCAATTTCTCAATCGATTGCAGTCCGCGAAGAAGATAATTGACCAAAAAAAAAATAAGAAAAAATTCATATATATATTTGATAAAATAAACTTCGGTTTGAAAGCGAGGAAATGTTCCGCCGTGAACAACGTCGTTCGCGTTGACGCCGACGAATTAAAACACGCGATGAGGTCATCGGCGTATCAATTACCGGCGTTTTGATGGCTGTCTGAAACACGAAGCGTTCGCGCACGTTGATTTCCCGGTGGCTCTACGCCTTTAGCAGTAATTGCGGCAATTACCGAAGAAGCGACCATAGATCTTTCGGATGCCGCGGACGTCCTGCGCGTTGCAAACGGCGTTCTTCCGACCGGCGGAAGCCGCGCTTTGGATCGAAAAGCGGGGGCGGTGATTTCGGAAGCGCCGGCGGAAGAATGAAAAGGTCATTTTGCCTTGAAAGCCGAGGTAAATGCTATGAGGCGAGACCTGCGATGAACTTTAACCGATTAGCTTCGTAACGATTTCGCGCGGTCACGATTCGCTAATCGTTCCTCCGTCCGTCTGCGCGGATCGCACAAAAATCACTCACTATTTTAAAACGTTTCTATAAAACTTTATTTTACTAATACGCATTGAAATTTAAACACGTCGTAAAAATTTTATGTACAACCTGCGTTAAACGCGTGTTGATTTTCCATCCGGTTCCGTTGAAAACTTTTTCATTCTTATTATTACGCTTTAATCGCGTACGACTGTTCAATCCAATTTAAATTTTAAATTAAGTTTTCATCGAGCTCGCTGCCATTTATAACGATTGTTTAAAACGCGACGGTATATAAATATCCTATTTTATTCCCGGACTAACTTGCTTGTAGCTCTAATTTTATGCAAAATTACCTTTTTATTCGGGTTACGTTGCCCGAGACACCGCGACACATTTATCAAGCTCGACTGCACAGCTATCGTTACAGTTTTTTTTTTTTTTTTCTCACAATCTTTTATATCGAGTATCATTAACTTGCGCGACATAATATCGTTCGCTGGATCGATGACCGTAGTCCCGGACCTCTCCTGCCTCGATATGCGGAGCAGATACGACCCTCTTAAGCCTTAGCGAGCAATTCTTTCGACTAAATTTGTCCAGTCAGAATTTTATAGCGAAATACAGCAGGTTCATATCGCATCGATAAAGATGCGCGGCTATCTTCCCCGCAAGGCATAATTTAAGATACAACGAACTGACGAACGATTTATTCCTCTTGATCAAATTCCATTTTCGTTACTTGCATACATTATTCTAATATAAATTCCTTCTTGATTGCGGAATTTAAATTTAGATATTTTCATATCTTTCCGTTGTATCGAAGCTCAATGTACAAATTTACTACCAGGAAAAAAAAAATGAACAAAACTGACCGGTTCGGCAAATTTAATGACTTTTTATTACAACTAGAAAAAATCATGCGCGCGCTATTTTTTTTAAGAGACCCCAATTACGAACTACGAAAAAAAAAATCATGCGACTTACCAATCTGCATGAGCTTCAGCGGAGTTGTAGAATTCTGCCGGTGACTGTAACATAAAATTAAACATATTAATGTAGACATGTTAATATTTTAATTAATGTAAAGGTAAAGCTTTTTTTTTATTTTTTAAAAAAGAAAAAATTTATATTTACCTATAAGTTGCTCCGCCGATGCAGGATACTCTTCCCGGGCCTGCTCCTCCTCTCAGATGGGACGTGTCGAGTCATCCTTCCGCGCACAAGTCACTCGCGAACACCCCGACCGTGATTTTACAATCACGAAAATTATTAAACACTTTCGCGCGTTCCTGTCCGACACTCGCGTTTACAATAAAGTCAAAAAATAACGCCGAAATACTTTACGGAACTCCCGGAACGATCGACAAACCGGCTGCGGTTCGTATAATTAATAATATCAGCGGTGACGACACTTTCATTCACAGCAGTGGATACAGCTGCGTAGATCTGTAACAAAAATATATATATATATATATAATTTAATAACCGGCAACGATAAAATCGATTATTAACTATTCAGGTGTCGCATCCAATTTTTTACAGATAGGATTATACTTCTTTATCGCGCGAGAACTTTTCATCATCAATTTGCGCGCGATGTGTGCTAAGATTAAACCTTATTTCGCTTGTTGACGTAAACTCTGATGCTTCCATCGACCGGAAACATCTCCGTTTGCCCGGTCAGCGATCCAGCGCGATAAACTTTACTCTAGTTTTTTTTTAAATATTTTTTTGCTTCCTTTCTCGTACGCGTGCATATCTTCGTTTCTTCCTCTCGCGAAACTTAGCTCTCCCGTGCCCGCGGGGCGTTTGTACACTAACGCATGCAAATCTCACGTGCCCGGTGAATTAATGCGTTATGTAACGCTGGCGGGACGCCAGGTGTGAGACACCCTGAGCTACGTCGGCATTGCGGGTTTACCGCGAGTGAATTCAATGGCTCCCCGACCCGATAAAATTCTATTAAATCGCGCCGACTGGCGAGGAGACGGGCCAGTCGGCCGCACTCGCCCCCCGGGGGGATTAAATCCCGAAGAAAAGAACGAGACCGAGGAAGCCCGCGAAAATTATTGCGTCGTTACCACCGGCGGAGAGTCGCGAAACAATCGCGGTGAGGGATAGCAAAGGGCCTGGCGCAATCAGCGTTATATACGATAACGTAGGTGTTAATCACGAGCAGACCTTCCCCTCCTTGTCTCTAGACTGATTGCGGCCATCGGGTGTTTTTATTGTCACGGTTTCGCCGCTCTTGCGCAACGTGCTTATGGCCCCGTCGTGACAGATGGTGAAAAATTTTCCCAGACGCAATCAGACGGTGTTTGTCCAATTCATATGGATGACGGCAATAAAGCCGGCGCCCGTCGTATGATCCGAGATTCTCGGGATAGTCCTCGAGTCCTAATAAATATAGGAATCCGGATAGATTTTTGCGAACGACAGAACGCTGCCCGCGACTTGAAATTGAAATTTTTTTTCTCGCCGTCTATTCTGAGAGCTAAGAATTTTGTGTACGTTAACTCTTGACGATGACCAAACGTTGTTTGCACGATCTCGAATTAATCCCGGAAATATACGTAGGTATTTATCTGGACTTATTAATACGCCGATGATAATGGACAGCTTGCTTGTCGGAAGCGAGTGATACGAACCATGCTTCAACTGGCAATTTGTGACTTTTTATTCCCGATTGATTTTCTTTTTCGCGAGAGAAAAATGTTTACGGGACACAACGTCATTGATCTTTGATTTACGTTGAAACTATTTTTTAATAACGATATCGAGACGTATTTATAATTAATAACTGACGATCAAAGACTGAACTTATCGGACTAGTGGAAATAATTCTAAGATTGTTACGGAATCAGTTGAGTAATTATAATCCTTGTAGTTCGTTTATCTGGAAAATCGGGAAAATGTCAACGAATTGGTTAAAAGTTAACGGAAACTGTTGGCGCAAGTGACGGCGAGAATTTCTCGCGGCGTTAATTAACTTTGAACACTAACGGCCATAAATTTTAATTTTCCTTCGCATTGAAAACTTCTTTGGAGCTACATTACTGAAAACAACGGCTGATTCGGGGTAGTTAATTGCGTAATTATAACGGCTAATGTTGCACGACGTATCGCGTTATAAACATCGGACTAATTCCCCTTATTAATCGAATTTGACTTTAAAAGCCTCGATGGAATTCCAAACGCGGTACGTGCAATCGAATCAATCGCGCGATAACAGCTCATTATTCGCGTGGGCTCTGAACTTTACTTCCCCGGCAAATTAAAGGTCCGCACGAGCAGTAGGAGATATGTGATCGGACATATTTCTAAAAACGCGAAATCGACCCTTTTTTCTTCCTTCAGCCGGACAAACGGATTTAGAGACGAAGGTAGCATCTCACTGGGAGCTTTTTCGCTTCATCGCGATCCCTCCGGTTTGCACAAATTAATGCTATCGTTCCTCGACGTCGTGATTACTATCCCGGAGAGAGAAAATGCATCCCGAGGTGCTCACCTCCCCTGGCGAACCGCCACCGGAAGTTAATGCCGCGGTCGTCGTCTCGCAACGTGATTATTTGAGGAATTTCAGCCACGCACTCAGAGAGAAGGAAATGAATGGGAGAGAGAGAGAGAGAGAAATGGGGATATTTTACACATACGACCTTATAAAGCGTGAACGCACCCGTTCATTACTATACGAGATTGATTAATAATTCATCCTGTCACCGTTGTGCTATCGCTGAGAGAACGTTACGCGGGCGGACAGACTCTATTGTTCGGCTTTACGTGTAATCCGCTTTGTCGTGAATGAAAACTCGGGCTTTCGAACAAATTCCACGCTACACCTCAACGAACCATGCGGCACAGACCGGATGTGCGTAATGCAAAGCGCCGGTCGGTTCCAAACCAATTTTCGTTTAGTTTCGAGTTTGTTCCGATCTCTCGATAAAAAGTTGTAAAAGCTGCACCTGAAAAAAACTGGCTATTAGACATCATTGAGAGTAGTATTAATTAATTTTTGAAAGCTGAGAGCGAAATACATTTTACAATGAATTTATATGAATTTTATTTGCGCAGTGATAAAAAAAAAAAGTGTTTTGCTCGAGTTATACGGAATAAAGTCCGGATAAAACTTTTATTACTTGCGGCGAGGCATCTAAAAAGTCGACTATGACTGTTAAACTCTCATTGAAATTTGGTAAGATCTATTAAAACCCTCTGACTCTCTGATGCAACACGCTGGCGATACTTTCCTCGCGTTCTCCAATTTTCAGGGCGGATTCGTTGCGCGAGAAATGTGACACCTTGACGAAGGTCTCAGTTAACTGCCTTTTTGCCGCTAATTCTTTTAATTCAGGGTTATGAGAATAATAATGCACGGGAGGTGAATACAGAACGTCGTGACTCATTATCACGCCATCTCTTTACACGCGAATTTCAGCTTCGATAAATTAAAGTATAATATTGATTTCTGGCAAGGCGCTAAACTGCAAATAAACTTTGCCTTAATAATACGGTTTCCTATTATAAATGTCCGTGGCATATAAACACAGGTAAAATGTATCGCAGCCAAAAAGATTTTTAGGTGAAAACTTATATTAAAAAAAAACCAGCTAAAAAAATAAAAAAAAAAAAAAGAAAGTTGGTCGGAAATATTAAACATGCAACGTAAAACAATTTTGAAATTCTTTGTGCATAATTTACCATTGAAATTTTAAGTTGTTTGGAAAAATGTTTCTAAATTTCAAATGCATGACTTCTTAATGAATTTCGTTTGAGTGAGGAGAATGCGAAACTTCGATAAATTTAGATTCAAATATTATCAAAAGCTTAATTTTGAAGTTCTTCCAAAAGTTACGTAAAAGAAAAAGGGGAACTTTATTCGAAGGTGTTAAAAGAATATCGAGAGAAAAAAAAAGCTAGTAAATACAGAAAAAATCTTTAAAAATCCCTGTCGTGAATGCACGTTCAAAGATTAAGAACGAAAATGTGACTTAGGTGCGTAAGAGAGCGTAGTCTAAGAAGACCCGTAATACCAGAAGCCATAGTCGTTTTAAACAGCTGAGAATTACAATACACGGTGTGTCACGAACGGTGAACTTTACGACCAGACTGGTTTGCAATGCTCTTAAATATTTCCTACGATTTGCACAATTTTATTTTTAAATATTTATATAACTTAATTGTAACGATTGTATCTAAAAGAAAATGGAAGTAAATCGTTATCTGAAAGATAGAACAGTTTAACGTTATTTTTATATTCTGGATAAATTAATAGTAATTAATATATGCAATTATAATATAGTTATATACATAATATATTAAGTCAATATTAATTTTAATCGAATAATAAGAAAATTATTTCAGCAAAATTATTATCGGTACAAATCTACGAACGACGATAATTCAGCGAGATCTAAATCGTTTAAATAAACGCGCTTATATGTGTTATAGAATATTTCGTAATGGAGAATGAAATACACTTGAATCCCCTTAAACGTAGCGGATTCACGGTGTGTCGTGTTTAATCCATTCTATAAATAGCAGGCCTGGATACATGCCTCTATTTCGAGCACGCGAATATTTCTTCGACACATGGAAAATCTATAAGTCGATATTTATGCACGTATAATCCTGTCGGTATTTCCAACAAGAGTTATACGGTATTTTAATAACTGTGGTGTGTTTGATGTTTATTATTAATAAAAAAAAAATAAAAAATAAAAAAAAGAGCGCAGAAAATGTTTCTTTTTTCTTCGTATCCTATCTGTAAAAAATATGCATAAAAACATTATTACAAACAAGTACACTGTCATTTATAGGCAAAGCTGCGTTATGTTTCGTTTGTACGGTATATTTTGCAGCTATTTTGCAGATCGGAATGTAATGCGAATAAATTAAATAACCATAATCGATTATTTCAGTGATCCTGAAAGCCGACAGTCCGGACTTTATGCACCGGAAGTTCACGAGATTTCTCATATCCGCCGAGGCTGAAAACGCGAACGACACGGCCGACGTCGGTGTGTTTGAGCTTCAGGACGAGACGATGACCAAATTTGCAGATAATTGCCCGAACACTGTAGTGGAGTCGTCTAAGGTACAAAAGTCAAACATATCCGTTGGCTGGACCAGCCCTGCCGCAGGTAGCGGTTGCATTCTTATTAGGTGAAGAGACATTTCTTATTAATTAATTTTAATTAATTAAATATCTTTAACTTACTGTTTATGCAATTAAATTTTTTTTTTTTTGTATATGTGGTTTTTTATAGAGCGACAGTAATGGAAACAGCAGATACATGGTACATAGACGATAAAAATTTGATGGTCAACCAAGGCCCTTTGTGCGAAGACTCGAAAGCGGAGACCGATGATCAGGGACCTGTGCTTGAGGAATGTTGCGCTTGTGACGAGGCAAAATTCGAAGTGACGTTCGAAGGCCTTTGGTCGAGAAACACGCACCCAAAAGTACGTAAATAAGTGCCTCGCAATATATAGATATTATATTTAAATCATATATTTGGAATCAGTTATATCATTTACGAGGTTTCGCGACGGACACGTCTTTTATTTCGTCTTCCTCTTCAGGATTTTCCTAGCAAAAGCTGGTTGATTCGTTTCTCAGACGTAATAGGCGCGTCGCACACCGAGGAGTACCGCTTCTGGACTTATAACGGCAATGCCAGCGAAGGATTGCGACAAGTGGCTGAGCTTGGTGCAACGCGAAAATTGGAATCCGAGTTAAAAAATCAAGTAAGACGTACAATAGGATTTACCAGCAATGAACAATTATTGTTAAAAGTTTATTCCTTGCAGAGCGACCACATCAGAACTATAATAAAAGCGAGAGGAATAAGTTATCCGAATGTGACCGGCAAAACTTTTGCTGTATTTCGAGTGGATAGAAAACATCACTTAATGTCCTTAGTATCTATGCTTGGTAAGATTAATTTTAATTTGAAAAATACCATTAACTTTGTATAAAATAAAATATACATCTTACCTTATTTATGTAAAAAAAAAAATGTTCACAGATCCTTCGCCGGATTGGATCGTAGGTGTCTCTGGTTTGGAACTTTGCTTACCTAATTGTTCTTGGGTAGGACACAAGCAGTTGAATCTTTATCCGTACGATGCTGGTACCGACAGTGGAATTACGTATACAGTGAGCAGTTAACATGTCTTGGCAAATGTAGAAAAAAATTAATAAAAACTGAATTAATAGTAATTTTAATTAGAATCAAAAGTAAAAAGAAAAATATAAGTTTTAAAAGATTTTTTTAGCAAACAGAAAATTTAAAAAGATACATCAAAATGTTATAATTATTTTTTTAATTGGTATTTTATTACTCTGTTAAATACTAGTCGCCCGACTTGCCGACGGAACCGCAAGAGCCTATTCGACGTATAACATCAACTTACCCGGACGATTCAAGATCTCCTTTTTACGATCCATCTGGCCTGGACATGAAACCCCTCGCGAGGCTTACCCTCAACAGACAAAGATTGTATGAGAAGACTTGCGATTACGAGGACGATACGATGACTGATTCAGGTGTAGTAAATCTGAAACAAAAAAAAGTATTAGAGAAACGAGAGAAATTTATGACAATTATTGTAATTGTATTACTCTGGACATTTTATAACACATGCATTACGTCCGACCCGCAATTCTCCCGACGAGATATACATTTTTTTTTCTTTTTTTTTATATCACCGAGTAAAAAATACAGAATTAAAACATCAGTTTTGAAACACTGAAACTCGTAAACGAGTTTCCGCGAAGTTAAACAATTAAAGTAACATTTATCATAAATTTTCACGTCGCGTGCAGATCCGCATAATTATTTCCTAAATTGTTCATGCGAGAACTGTTTTAAAACGGAATAAATCTGAATGAGGTATTGTTTGCTTCAGCTCAGCATAATTTCTCTAAGATAATTTGACACGATCTGCTATATTACATCATTATTAGTTGCGATGTAATTTTTACAAATGCATTAATATAAAATTTAGATAGACGTAGTTTCTGTAAAAAGTGTAAAATATTATAAAAACAATTTATATATATATATATATATATATATATATATATATATATTTTTTGTAGAAGCTTGTAAAGTGTCAAATTGGGCTGAATGGAGCCCATGTTCGGTCACTTGTGGCAAAGGTACTCGGCTGAGACAACGTCACTTTCGCGATGAAGCTGCGGCGAGCGCAAATAAATGTAATACGCCTCTCACGGATCGAAGAACCTGCCATGGACCAACTCTGTGGTAATGCTTAACAATATCTCGCGATCAAAAATCCAAATTTCTATAATTTGTGTCTTTAATTATTTTTTTTTTTAATTTGTTTTTCTTTTTTTACTTTTGACAAATAATTGCGCGTATAATTCGGCAGCGATAACAACGGTCGTTATCACGAAATTTTGGAGACCGAAATGTGTGAACTGACTCAATGGACTAAATGGAGTACGTGTTCCTCGAGCTGCGGCGAAGGGAGCAAGACCCGGTCTAGGAAATTCCGACAGAAGAAGTATCGGAAGCAGTGTAAAGCTGTGCCAAACGGGCCGCAACTTCAGCAGACCATTGATTGCGGGAACGACCCTTGCGAGGGCGAGGACACGGACGAGGTAAGGCGATTGAATCATTTGGACAACGATGACGAGGCCGAGGATTATACCGATGAGATAGCGGATGGCACCGAAATGAGAATGGAATGGCTGCAGGTATGAGAAGGTTTAGGTACACTGGAACTAAGTGACTAAATGGGAACTTGATTTCTGACGAAATTGATTTTTAAACCGTGAAATTTTATCACATTATAATTGATAATTTATTAACTTACTACTGACATTTACTCTCTAATTTTTATTTCTATTACATTTATTTATTTAATTTTTTTTTTCTACAGTCAAATCATTTTTTGGATTGACGTCAATTTATTGACTTTGCAATCGGAGTTTTCAAATTTTATTTGAAAGAAAATACATTTCTTCAAAGAATCAAGTTCGTCGAGAAGTTCGCTTGGGTACAACTATTTATGTATCTTATCAAATGGATATCAAGCGGATGTCTCTGTGAAATAAGGGTTAAACGATCCGCTCGATATTTATTACAACGAATCTAGCAGCTTTACTAAGTATTAAATCACCAAGCAGCCAACGGCGATAGCTTCGCACGAGTAATCGATACCGATACCATTTCTCGTAGATCAACCCATGGCACCAGCACCCTCACGTAAGTCATACGATATCAGCAAGGGAAATTTAGCACCTCGGCGTATGAAAAAATTAATCATACTCTTTTTATAGAATGTCATTAGAGCACTCGTGAAACGGTACGAAGCACGTAAAGCGCTTCGGATATCAAAAGCGCATTGCAGAGAGAGCTCAAGTACCGGCAAATTAACTTCTTCATTTTCTTTTAGTATTACGTCAAATTAATTTCCAAATGCTTTTAAATTCCCTTGCTGTATAACGAGAGCTTTGCAATTAAAGATACAGTTGCTTGTCTTCATTTTCGAATTCACGGCGTCATGAAAAACATAGCGAGCAATTATCACTGAATGGCGCGCAAGTAAATCTATACGATGAATGAAGATTTACATGAATACACGACTAAAATATTTAATGCAGAAACAAAACTCACGTTCTCTCTAAAATTCACTTCTATATATATTAAAAAATTTTTTTTTTAATATTCATTTAGAAGCGCAAACTTTATTTGCCATGCTCTTTTAATGTATGTTACTTTCAGGCAATAGCGCGTAGCTAAGTAACTCTCGAAGTAAAAAGAAGTGTACGCAATCCATGGAAAAGCGTGCTTAAAAGATTCTTTTTTTATTTTTAATGTTGAGAGGAAGAGAGTTTTGCTTCTGCAACTCTCTCGATGAGAGTTGCCTTGCTTTTTCTTTTCTTTTCTTTTTTTTATTTCCTTTTTTTTTGTATTGATCGACTGTTCCTTTCTGGCCGCAGACAGCATGTCCTGCCGAACGATACACAGAGTGGTCCACATGGACGCCATGCAGTGCTAGCTGTGGACCGGGAATTAAGATGAGATCCAGGCTACTATTGCATAAAGAAAATTTGGATAAAGACGACGAGAAGTGCAGGATGCAAATGGTAGACTGCATAGCCGAAATTACAAGCTGCAATTTTACCAGAGAGGAGGTGGAACGTACGTACAAATATTGACTCTACTCGAGCTTTATTCGACAAAATAATTCCGAGGTAAAATCATTGCGCCTCTGGTCCATGAAGTTCTAGTAACCTGAAGCGTGAGCGTAAAAATATTAATTTCACTTTAAGTATCGATTAAATAGCAGGTAATTATATAATTTGTCGTCTTATATTTTCGCTAATTTTGCGTGCTTTAATTACGCGTTGCATATTTAAACGTTACCGATCTCTGCGTCTCTTATGATTATATTATCTCCAATATTGTAGACAGCGAAATATAATTGCCTATTGAAAATTTGTAATCAGAGATCTGTAGCGAGCCCCTGAAGAAAGGAAGCTGCAACGGGAGTTTATTACGGACCTATTTTGACAAACAAACCGGCCGCTGTCATTTCTTTACCTTCACCGGATGCGATGGGAATCGGAACAATTTCCTGACCGAGCAGGATTGTTACAAAGTCTGCGGTACTTTCCAAAGTAAGTTAATTACGATTGTTGCATGCCGCATTTTTAATCGCGTGCCGTGATAATGATTATCGATTGCGAACTTTCATCTAAATTAATCTAAATTAATTGATTAATAATTTACTTTGTTTTTATTACAAAACTTTTTTTTTTAATATTTGTTGTGATTCAAAAATTTACTCGAGATTATGTAGAGCTTCTGCATTGCGACGTAAATTATATTCTCACAAATAATCGTTTGTGTTACACCTTGCACACGCTTACTAACAAATTCAGGAGAATTGAGGGCGAATATGTCGGCAGCGATGAAAAACTTGAAGGTGTCTCTTAGCAGCGTCCTCAGCTATCACATTCCCGTTCAGGAGCAACGCAGCGCGAAAGCGAAGAGAGCGCAGCAGGGTGACAATTAATTGCTTTATTGCAAAAGTTATCCGCAACGTTTTCAATCGATATTAAACTAATATTGATTTTAACGGAGCTGCATAGACAATATACTTGCATTTTATTTTTACAAAAAAAGAAAGATATTAAAATCTATTAACCGAGAAATACAATGCACCAGAAATTTCTACCTGGTTGAAGATCATTTTGTGCCTCTTTACAGAAAAGGAGAATTTTAAAGGCATTCAAGCGAGCAGCCAGATAATGGAATCCAATGAGAATAGCAAAGTGGACTGCCAAGTCTCGGACTGGAGTAAATGGTCCCGTTGTGAGAGCTGTCGTGGATATACAATGAGCACCAGGCAAATGACGGTATTGTTCGAAACTTATTCATATGTTGATTAAAATTTCTTTCATTTCTATTTATTTGCGATATTATATACGGAATCAACCGTGCTATCTTGATAGTGTCATACATCTGCACTATCTTCTACTTAGATATATCTAATATTTTGATACTTTTATAGGTTCTACCCGAGAACGGAGGTAAAAAGTGTCCCAAAAAAATGTTGCGAAAAAAGAAATGTCACAAGATTCCACCGTGTTGTAAGTATTATCTTATTTCATTTATTTCTATTAATTGAAATGTATTAAAATAATTATAAAAGCTTGATATTTATTTCAATAAACTTTTATGGCATAAATTGTAGAATAATATAATAAGAACGAACTATTTTAGCTTTACAAGGTGACGGCACAGGTCGACGATTTCATCGGGAGAAAAGTACTAATATCCAGGATGAAAGTAAGTTTTATGTCGCTTTAAAATATTGACTATGTGACTTACTTGGGGATTAGTCTAATACTTACCTGATAAAATATTTAAGTAAGTGTAGTAGCCAGTTTTGTTTGTCTAACGGTCTCATTTGTGAAGTTCCAGTGGATTGCAAAGTGACACCGTGGTCAACGTGGTCAAAGTGCAGTGCAACCTGCGGTGAGGGGCTACGAAGTAGAGCCAGAAGCGTGATGGTGAAGCCGAGAGGTGCTTGGGCAAAGCTCTGTCCGACTTTGGTGGAATTCAAAAAGTGCCGCAGGGTGGACTGTTTGCATTAAAGTGGCGCAACGTTTTCGCATTTTCATCATTCTCAAGAGGCGTACGCGGGCGATGCGTTCGGTTTCGAGCGCTGGAATTTGTATGACTAGACTGATTAAGCAACTTTCTTTTAAATATGATGTCACGCTATTAAAATTTCGAAAGCAAGCTAGAGATATTGGAAAATAACACTGGACGACAGTAATTTTGTTGGACTATCAAGCTTTTGACATGTACGATTTAATTTTAATACTAAAGATTAGCGAGATAAAAGTTAGAAAAATAGTGAACGAGAAAACGAGATCATGTGTTTGATCTATCTTAGGGAAAGTAAAGACATTCTCTGTCCTCCAGTGCATTTTATTACGCACAGGGAAATCATACCAGACGTTCTTTCGTGCCGATGCTGAATTACTTAATGGCAAGTTTCGCGTGAACTATAGTTTGTGAAAAAAAATTTGTTTGAGAGATATATTGCACAAACTATAGTTTGGGCAATATATCTCTCAAACGTTTTTTTTTTTTTTCAGCATGGTATTAAGTTGAGACAAAATGGTTTTGCATTCCAGTGCGTCGGTTAGAACTAGAAAAGAGAAAGCGGCAGAGTTTTGGCAATTATATCCATAACACGATATTATCGAATAGTTGGATAGATTTTAATGAAAGGTGAAGACAAATCATTTGATATCTGTCTAATGATAGGAAGACAATTAAAACAAAGAATATTACGATATAATAATGTTAATGTTAATCAACTCCTTTTTAGCGCGGATAGTAAAACGCGAAGAAGACCACTTTCAGCGATATTTATTATATATACGCGTGTCGTCATATTTGTAGCATTTATCACACATTACAGATCTCATTGTAAGACCAAAGTTTGTATAACAAGTTTCAGTTGAATACTGAGAACCACGATATTTTAAAATACAATTGTAAAATGCGATAGTAGGACATATCAGTAGCTTGTTTCGTAGACAGTAAGCCACTTGTTTGACACGTAATGAGAAATTTTATTAACACCAGATTCTCTCTTCATTGACAATAATGGAACGTAGATATAGTACAAAAAAGCTATTTATATGTTACTCTTTTTGTAAAACCATTATAATATATTCAAAACAAATATACTCACCAAATATATTAAAGATGCAGGCACCCGATCTGAAAAACCTAAAAATAATTCTCTCCGTTGTCTTGATCCGAAGGGAAAATACCAGCCAACAGACGTAGTTTTATCATTTATTAATATCCAATGAAGGAAGTGTAATACAGTTTTCTCCGCTAGGCGTCATCTCCATTATCTTCCTTACCTAAAAGGAAAAGAAACGAGGTGTCTCGCTGCGGCTGCGGGGTTCGATCTCGGGGATGGGGTTCGAAAGAAAGAGAAGAAAAAGAGAGAGAGAGAAAGGGAGACAGGACAGGATTGAGGAAAAAAGAAAGCCGAGCCGAACCGTGATCGTACAATATTATATACATATACGTGTATATAAAACAATTGTTACACACTAGAGCGAGAGCGCGTGTACAATACAAAACAATGATTTTTTTTTTATCCTCGGTTAGTTTATTACAATACGCCACTTTACGCCGCTAATAAAAATATAACTCTCGTTACCGCTCAGTACAATAATGATCGTCCGTTTCCAGTATAGTATATAAGTAAAATATCTCTTACAGTCGCTTTTACGGGTCCACGGAGCGTCCGCCGAATCGTGCGTATCAAAGGAGGTCGTTTTCAATATTCAATTACCCTTTAAGCGTTCTTCAACACCTCAGGCATGTTCTCAAAACGTTAAACACACATTATTTCATTGAATCAAATTTTAGTAATTTAAATGCGTTTAACATTCTAGGAATGCACTTGAGATAGTTAAATTATTAAATAATATTAAGCGCCAGCAAGGTTGCGCACACAGTTCAATTAACTCTTGTTCTCTTCTTTTCCAGACAAGCTCTCTGAGAACATTCTTTTCTTCATCTCGATAGGACCGTCAACAACAATGCGAGATTAGTTAGCTACGCGTTGCTAGATTGCCTTTTAGCCGGTTGACTAAGTTCCGTTACACCGAGATTTAACGATTATTAAAAAACCTTACTGTTAAACTTTACATCATGTCTACCCGCGAACGATGAGCCTCAGTCGTAAAAGCGATCGACTCGGTTACGCGCTAATTACTTTAAAATTACTTAATACTAGTTATTAAAATAATAAATCTTGATTATCAGCAAGCGGTCTCAGCCTCGGCAGCTATCGAATGAGAGAAGTCCCCTTGAACGCGTCCTAAACTGAAGATTTCACTTGAACTTTCTTTCTCGTTTCCAAACGATTCTCGTTTGATCTCATCTGATTAAAACTGATTATTTTTTGTCAATAAATATCTGACACAGAAAACGCAACAGCCGAAGCGGAAGCGAAAGCTCCTCCCGACGCAGAACTCCGCGAACACCCCGCGGGAATGCACATATACGTGTTGTGCATATACACATGCACACACGCGCACAAACGTATATGTGCACTCGATATATATATACATATATATATCTCCAAGTTTACAACTTGTGTATGTGTGTATACATATTTTTTTCATTTAATAATTTATGTATATATATGTATATATGTATATATATATACTATATATGTATATATACACGTAGACATCTGTATAATATAGAACTATTCTCATGCCATATTACAACAATACAAACAGTCAATATTAATGATAATGTTCGGCTTGCGTAATGCAAGCACCACAGCTAGTACAGCGATTTGAGCAATACGTAATGCTTCCTTGTGTTGCGGGCTCGGGAGATTAATACGACAGATCATCAAGAAGCAACAAATTAATCTCCGTTGCCTTTCACGTCGCGCCCGATTACGTTCTACAAGGTGTCCCGAGGATAACGAACCTGTGTCAAATGCACGTCTTACGTCTTTACACTTTTAATCTGTTACTTATGCGTAAACCGAACAAAATATCCGTCATCGATTACATCAATCAATAATTAATTAATAATTAGATAAACAGCGTAAATCACTTTCAATATTCCAATACTCGGAACACCATGTACAGCGAATCGTGCCTATAGGAAAAATTTCACCACTTTCTAACATTGATTGTGACAGATTAAGCGTAATGAAACACCGTTGATTATGTCTCTTCTATCCGCATCATATCTGCGCGATTCAGAGCCGAGACGAATTTCTTCTTTTTCATTTTTTTTCTTTTTTTTATTTCTGTACGACATGCCGCAGCATGCAAAAATTTTTGCTGGAAAAAATTCGCGGACAGAATCGGGAAATGGAGTTTTATATCAAAAAATTGATATTGATTCGTCTCATCTCGAGCGCGCTACATCCCTTGGCACGTTTTCGTCGACGAAGCATCTGTTCAGTCATATTAACGTGATTTCGTCCACTAACATTTATCCACAAATAACGCGATTGCACATCTCAATTATAATTACATCGTTAACTGCTATGATACCAGCATTTACGTGACTATGAAAAGAAAGCAGTTTTGCACCGTTCGTCGCACGTCAGATGCTTCGTCTCGCAAGCACAACGCAGCTCAGATTTGTCGAACTAAACACACCGTTCCGAATAGTTCTCCCAATCATTTTCAAGAGTACCGTGCCATAAAAAAAAGATTCGGAGAGAAACGAGTCTATTAGCGTCGCTTAGTACAGATAACGACTTAAATAAATTAGTTTCTCATCTTCTAAATTTTGTCTCGTCGGCACGCTTCTGCCTACAAATAATTGCACTGTCGTTCCCTAATATTGTCTTGTATAATTTTCACGAGTACAAATTATACACGTATATATTTGTTAGCTAATTTAACAATCAATATATATATATATGTATAAACAATATCAAATATATACTCTAAGTATGTGTGGTAAATAATATTTGTAGAACGTGGGATCTTCTTGGAACGAACAAAACTGCAAAGTTAAATGGATAAAATAGCGCGTGACAAGTAACACCACTCGTAATTAAATGAATTAGCGTTACCGAACGTGTCTTTTTAAATTTGCGACGGTCTTCCTTGCCGGCGATATAAATCCCTCACGCGAGGAAGTAGCCCTGAAAGAACTTTGACGCAGACTTTACAGAGCATTACGTATTACGTCTCTATATAACATTTGGCAATGAGTAGAGTGCTAACAGTTCTTACGCTAATTACCTCTAAGTGTCACAGATATAACGTTACATTATTTCTCCTGAATAACAACGGGGAGACTCAGGTAACAGTTTCAACAAGTTTTCACTTCCGGCGTATTATTCCGTTAAACAAAATTGACGCTTTAATTCGTATTTCTGTGTGTCAAAAGGGAGAAAAGA
The DNA here is from genome assembly GCF_019399895.1 of Cardiocondyla obscurior. Classification (NCBI taxonomy): domain Eukaryota; kingdom Metazoa; phylum Arthropoda; class Insecta; order Hymenoptera; family Formicidae; genus Cardiocondyla; species Cardiocondyla obscurior. Next base: position 7,735,871 of record NC_091864.1, read on the forward strand.
AAATGCGAAGACACGAGTACAGAATAAAATTACTGGTAAACTGCGACGTGGAAAAATAGCACAGAGTATACGTATAAAAAGTAGATCTCGAATCGTTTTCACGTAAGCAGAATTTTATTTATTGGAATAATACGTGAGACGTGGCTCTAGTTTGTGTAACGAAAGTTATGTAGTGCGAGCTATATGTACAAGGATTCACGAAACTAGGAGTCTAGGTAATACAGAATGTAAAATCAAAAAGTTACACGTAGACTTATATATTAGATATGTAACAAAAAATCTATCAATCGTTCTGACAAAGGAATAAATTATCGCATACGAGCCGTACGTAGATGAGCGTAATTTTCTAGAGATTTACATTTATTCTCATCTTGATGTCTTAATGTTTTAATGAAAATATGCTTTATAAAGAAACAAGCAAGTGTAAATGTTCTTATTTCTGCTAAATTTTCCTAAAATCTGTTGTAATTTATAATATATAACGTCGATTAAACTGTGCAAAAAAATGATAAAAATCATTACACAATAAATACAACCTTGGAAATTGAATATAAAAATATCTAACAATAAGTGATTACAGAGCTTACTCTGCTCATCTTCGTACGATTCATGTACACGCTAATTTCTTCATTTGATTATCAATTCTCTCAAGATTTTTAAAATCGTGGCTTGTACTTTTGGAGCTTACACATACATTACAACGTGAAACGAGGTGACTTTAAAGAAATCGGCACTCTGAGTGCGAAAACGAAGAATATTTAAGACCGAGAGGGGTTGAGGGGTGTCTACGATACTTATCTATAAATACATATAAATTTGCGAAAATAGATCAGGGAGATTTACAATACGAGGTACAACGAAACGAGACAACAACACTTATATACGTCATCGATAAGACGGTAAAAGATCTATAACGCGAGATATCCGTGGGACGTGGGTCATGATTCGTGATTGCGCGGCGTAAAAAGTGTACAGGACCACCGTCACAAAATATAATTAGATCTACGAAGGAGAGAACTGCCGAAAATGAAACCGGGAAGTCGTGTCCTTTCTTCACGAGTTACCGCCGCGACTCGAAGAACGAGCGGCAGCGCGCGAATCGTCAGAGCTTCTCGGTCGTTGCTGCTGAGTGATGAACGTTGGCTGACGACGAAGGTGTGACAGATGGACCCACGCTCGTTGATCGCTCCAGAGGGAAGGACGTCTTGCCTAAAGGTGGCTGCGAAATCGCACGCTTCGCCGTCCTAAAAGAGCTGCCGATCAAAAAAGTCTGTGAACGATCATAATTTTCTTCCCGAGGTAACTGTAGAACGCTTAGGAAATTAATTCTTCCCGTTAAGGAATACGTTTTTCTTTTAGATTAAATTTGCAAATGTCAAAGTATAAAAACGACGCAGACATAATTATTTCATTACATTTAAAAATAAAAATTAAATTTTGATCTGTTTAAATTAGAAAATAATTTTTATTTTTATTTCCTGGTAAAAAAAAAGAGAGAGGGAAAGGTGAAATTAAACGAATTTTTACTCTTTTACTTTGACATCGTGTTGGAAAAGAAAAAAAAAATCTAAACGTCCTAAAGTTATCTCACTAAATAGTTTATCGCTTGTGCATTTAACGTGCTATCACTCGAATCGATCCGACTGACGGCACGTAAAATGCAGTAGCTACGATAAACATTGTACATTGCATTCCTGACACTATTCGCACATCTATTTAAAATCTATCAGTCACGCGTCAGAAATTAAATAAATCCCGAAGAGGGAAGCCTTTCTTCACAAACCTCGAAGAGTAAAAAGCCTTCCTTAGGTGAACACGAAAAAAATAGCATATGTACAATAAATAGCTCGTAAAACACCGGTCAATACCAATTCAGAAGCGATTGAAAATTATCGTACGAGTTAATTAAAAATATGTACAAGTCAAAAAATGACGGCAATGCCATAAAAGGTGTCGACTGGATCGTTTTTCCAGACGATATTGTGCAATCTGCTTCTGTGCTGTGCAAAAAATGTGCAAGAAGCAGCAAGTGACGCAACTTTCCTCGCTTATCGCGTCGAAATTAAAGCACAGTAATTTCTTCTTCATAACATTCAGCCTGAAAACGATTAATAATTTCATTGGCGTCCACACATTATTCATTTCTGTTCCGTTTCAATTATATTAATATAAATTAATTAAATTCTATTTAACACTAATGATTAAATTATTATAAAAGTTCATTAACTAATCAAAATCTTTTTTTCTTTTTTTTTCTACAAGAAGAATGTTATTCGTAACGCTCTAAATACATCTCAGTTTTATTTATTTCGTATCCTGTACTGAATAATGTGCTTCGCGTCGCAATTTAACTCGCTTGCGAGTGAAATGGATTCTCCATTGAAAGCGGATGAATGAAAACATCGCAGTGGGGAAAGCGGTGTGTTTTACACTGATATTGTACGACTGGAAAAGCGTAACGTAACAGATCCATCAAGCATTAATGGATAATGAACCAGATGCGTAGACAGAGGACACCTGTCCGCCCTGTGGATGACAGCGTGAGGCGATTATATAAATCTCGTCGTCCCCGAACGACGTGGGAAATCGTGACACTAAACATTCAACTAAGCGAAACGATTCTGCGTTGTCCAGTCTTCTGTTAATCGACCCTAAAACAGCGTAGTCCTGGCAGACAATCGCGACTATAAAAAATAAGGAGCTGTAATTTTACACAGCCTCTCCTTCGAACGCAAGTCTTAACATTCAAGTTTGCTGCCAGAACTACGACGAGAACCAGAAGTAGACAAGCGGAAAAAAGGAAAACGATTTCAACAAATTCGCTAATCGGTTGATTAATTCATTTTTACAAGCGCGCCAAGAAAAAAAAAAAAAAAAGAGACTTAAATGTTCGAATTTTGATCTCGTATTTTAATTAGTCTTTTTTTTTTCTTTTCGAGACCGGTTTCTCGGTAAAATATGCCATCATTTGTCCTGTGGTTCCGCCACCTAAGTGGGAAATGCAGTGATAACGATACGTGATAACGGACCGCTCAGAGTGATGAGATCGTTAGCGCGCAGGGTGTATGATAAGATGAAAGAGGCGGCGTTTGTTTCTACTGAAACGCACACGGTGTACCCGTGAGAACTTGCACATTCACATATACGATAATCGTGCACTTATAACGTCATTTGTAAAACTATCGCATCTCCAATCGTGCGGTCTGTGGTCTCGTCAAGCAACACGATCCAGCCTGATCTACCAACAGGGAAATCATTCATCTGAGACTGTCCTTTCAGCTCATTTTGTATGTCTAATCTAATCGGAATCTATCAATCGATTTTGCCATGTCGACTAAACGATAAGCATTCCATAAAATTTCTCTCACGTGTGCCCTCCTCTTAAGAAGTTATTATATTATACAAAATATTTTTTTTTTTTTTAATAATTACTTATATTAATTAAATTAGAATAATAATTTTTTTTTTTAATTGTTTCTCCCCCCTGGAAAAATTTATATTTAAATCTACATGTAAGTGTTACATATATTTTTAAACATATTTTTTTTCGCGGGGGTCCAGTCATACTAATTCTGAGCTTGCGGACCAATTTGAATTAGAATCGAAACCCCCAGGTCAGAATCCCGTCGTCTGAGAGACACATAAAACGCGAAGCGGACTAGGTGGTGGATCTAGCATTCTGTAACACAAAACACTCATCTAACAAGTTTTCAAGCGGAACGTGAGACGGCGGTTTACCTTCGTCGCTAAAGTGAGACCGGTTCGTTTCGGAGAGGATTACGAAAACAACTCTATTTCTCGGGCGTATCTAGCGAGCGTTCATAGAGCGGATTAACCACACAGATCCTGGACATTGTGCGCTAGAGCCGATAGGGCAAACAACGAATTCGAGCGTAGAGTATGGCGACAACAGCTTTTTTCGCCAAGTGAGAGATAGAGACAGAGAAGTGATATTTAACTACGCTGAGACAACGCGACATATCCTCATAGCAGGTACCTGCAATCAAGAGACTGGTCAGCGACATTCGGCCGATAGACCTCCGCTTTACAGACTAGACAGCGTGAGGATGAGATCGGTGCAGCGCGAGTTACTGATAAAAAGATTTGATAAAAGAAAAAAAAGAAAAAAAAACGAGGTCCATTACAAAACTGTTCTCGCGACAATAGCCTAACACATTTAAACTGCAGCTAATTTTCGCGATTGTTAAATGTTCACGTAGAAAGACTACGATCTTGCTTAATCTTTTTACCAATAAGAAATCGCGCTGCGATATTTGCAATAGAGACTTGGGGAAAAGCGGAGGACATAGGCGCCGACGCATTTCCGAATTGGATCACTTATTTAGATTCTGGTTTTTATTCTCTAATTTAGATTTTCCAAAAAGAAAAAAAAAGTAAAGCCAAAAAAAAAACCTTACAATTTATATTTCGAATTTCTCGAAAGGATCTCAGTCGAAGCCAGAGAAGCCGAGGAAACTCCAGGATACTATAGCCATGGAGCCGTCAAGTGAAATTAAATATGTTAATAATAAAAATCAACTGGAGAACGGTCGTCGCGCACCGCCGGCGCCTATGACGGCGATTAAGCAGTAGTTATTAAATAGTTACCAATGTGAGTAAGTAAATTGTACGTAGATTATAGGCGTGTGTTAGATGTGAGTAAGGTAGCTTTTCCGCTTTAAGTAGACGCTGTTGCGCGCCGGGGAGTTCACCGCTGTGTCGTTACTGGAACATAGCCGGTGCTCGTTTTCACACACGCAAAGGACACACACACACACTTTGCCGCTAGCCGAGCAGCTATGGCAATCCCGAGCGCGAACGCCGCGTAGGGTGTCCTGTCTCAACCCTTTCTTGCCTGACCGTAATAAAGGTACAAAGATAAGGAGTAATCTCCAGTTGGAATGAAGTTACTGTCGAAGTTTAACGTCGTTTGCAATTGTCGTCTGTCGTCAAACTAAATGGACTTTAATTACAAATGGAATCAAATTCGCGCGTTGACCTTTTGAAGCGCATCTCTGTCGGGAGATTAAGTCAGTAGAATTAAAAATTAAAAAAAAAAATATATATATATATATCGAAATAATCGCATTTAAAAGCAATTTTAAGCAATTGGGCAACAGAGGGTTAAGAAGATAAACTCATTTCTGTGAAGATGCTGACTGCACCTTCCCCTTGCAGCTTCGAAAGTCAGTTGCACCAATGTTAACAAACTAGATTTGCATTCTCGAGCAGTCCAATAGGATTTTTCCTCTTAGATCGCTCGTCACAAGTCAATGTTATTTTCAACACAATACTGTTCAAGATAGTGATAGTTTAAAGAAGCTTTTTATATTTATACTATCGTGAAGAAGAAAACTTATAGTCAAAAGCCAAGTGACATAAGACTAACGGTAAGTGAGAGTGATTAAAGAATCTCAATCGTGAGCTTAACATCTACAGTCACGGGTGCAATTGATTCCGGAACACAGTGGTTGCATAGCTACAATTGTTTCAGCGTAACAACATAATTCGGTGAGAAAAAAATATTTGATCCTTTAGCGAAGCGTGGGAAAATCTCTCGTTACGTTATTCCCAAAATGCGTCACCAGAAGATCTTACCTTCGTCGACGCAGGGAGGCGTTCTGTCCAGGCAAGCCAAATTGACCCCTCGGGATTACCATGCGCGCGTTACCCTGAGCAGGTCGCGAACCCCCGTGCGCTTGTAGTACGCTCAAGTGAGCAGCGTATCCATCGTACAGTATTGTCGCCATAGTTTGATGCTTCTTGGATACTTTGCCGATGATAAAGATCTGGCTCGGTTTCAGGCTTATCGCTGTGTACACGCTAATGTCCTTCTCGCTGCCATACGCCTGGTGGATTATCATACCGTGCTCCTGCGTCGAATCAATCATTATTAATTTAATGGCTGAATTAAATCGTATAAATTAAAGAAATTCAGAAATTAATCGTAATTTAACCAAAATTCTATCAGAGATGCACCTGTAAGAAACTATTAAATTAGAAAAAAAAATTAAACTTCTTTAACTTGGAATAAAAAATTAACTTTAAACATTTAATTCATTTACGTAATTCTATTGTTAGCTACCAGCTAATCATATAATTCCAGCCAACACCAACCTTCACAAGTTTATTCAAATAGGCGGCTTTGTGGGCGAGCGGATCTCTAGACAGGCCGTCGGCAAATGAGACGAGACCGTGAGGAAAATTATGCTGCGACAGCCAGGAAACTACTGTCTGTTGTTGCATATCGGGTCTCGCGGTAATGTAAATGATAAGGTAACCCAATTCCTGCCAATGCCTACGAGAAATGATAAAAAAATATAATACGGTTCGACGTATGTTAAAAATATATTAAGCAAAAATAATATTAAAATTTGCTTTTAAAGATTTTCACATTTTAAACATAAAAGAGTAAATTCGCAGAACTTACGTTGATTTAAAGTCGTAATACGTTACCTTACAACATCGACGGCACCAGCCCAGACTTTCGGATCTTTACCACTCACCGACCTACTAGCGGCAAAAGAACCGTCTATGCTAAAAACCACGCACTCAGTTCTCGGCGGTATCACAGCCATGAAAAAATCTACAGACGTATGATCTCCCCTAAAACGCGAATGTGCATGTATTTGTATTAAAAAATTAATTTTCTTTGCGTTAACTGAATGGTTAATTTGTATTAATTATATTCTTACATATTCTCACTTATTCTTGTACACGTTAATTTTACTCGCAGTAATTTTTATTTATTAACATAAAGTATTAAATTTACATTACTGTCTGTTAAAAATTTTAAAGAGTAAAATGCATTACCTTACAACCATCTTTACTGGATAAAGTCCATAACCTAACGCTTTGTCATCTGGTATCTTATAAATTATTCTACCGTTCTTGTCAGTTACCTCGGTAGAGAGATACGCCCATTCGCCTGCCGGTGCATTTTTCATAATATGGATATCAACTTTCTCACCTGTCGTAAAGAAGTAATTTATTATTTGATTTAATATTATATTCAACCGTGACATCGATTTGCTTCGTTATAATATTATCGTAATAACGGTGGTCTTGATAAAAAGAAATTTTATTTATACCTGCTAAAGTTATCACATCAATAGGACTGTACATAAATCTAGCGACTAATACTTGTGGTGCACCTTCCCTCACGATGACATCATTCGCTCTGTGATTGGCAGCAACATTCTAAAATGCATTAATTTAAATAAAGAACTGTTTTAAGTAACGGACAGTTAAAAGAAACGTACCTTAAGTTTAACGGAGGTACGCTTTTTATTCCATTTTTCTCTGGGTTGACCTGGACGGAAGGAAGTGAGATCTTTTTCCTCGTTGCCGAGCAACGGCGTGTCGAATCTGCCTAACTGCCTCAAAATAAACGCGATCACGTCCAAAGACTCCCAATAACTAGCATGGAAGAGGTGTGGCAAGGCGTTTGTAGGAAAATTAGCGAGACCCTCTGGACAATAGAGCGCATAATCTAGTCTTTTGGTGCCCCACCATTTTTGCATCACTGAAATGAAAAACGAAATAATAAGCTACAAATTATTTAATATCATGCTGTATGATTCACTATTTCGGTTAACAAATCGATGTTTGCTTGAAAGAACTATCATACATTTATTTTAGAATGTCAAGCTTCCAAACAAGTTTCTAAATTTAGTAAGCTTCTATCTAAGAATAGCAATAAATTAAATTATTTCTACTTACGGGCAGACACTGCCTGTAAAGGAACATTGTCGATAATGCCTGACATTGTACTTTGAAGTGATATATCGGATAGTCTTCTTAAATGCGACTGAAGATTGGGAACATTCAATCCGTCAGCAAACAGTTGCGGATTCGTCTGGATTGTTTCCACTAAAATCAAGTTTACAATCCGCTTAAAAAAACCTTTGTCAATTTTATCAAAATTTTATGAGTAAATAATATAACTTCTAATTGTGAGATACATAATTTTATTTGCAAGCCCGATATACTTACGTAAGTGATAAGGCTGGCCATTGCCGAGCGGATACTTTTGATATCGGGCAATATTGACCGGCGCGATTAATGAGAACCTCGCTGAGATCAAGGGTTCCAATCTCGCGGCTACAGGATCCGTAGGGTGAAACAAATTGTACACTTGGTTGACTAACGGCCTAGGTATAAAACTATTCTTGTCATTAGACGCGGCGATCTTCCTGTAAGCGAGAACTAACGCGAGCGGACTACCGAACGTAAAAAAGTCACCCACTTCAAAGTCCAGCTTGTTGTCACTGTAAACGCGTTAATGGAAAAAAAAAATTAATATTGTCACAATTATAGGCAACATTTCTATAGATAATAAACTAATGTCTAAATAATATAAAATAAATATATAAAATGTAATAAATAATTATTAATCTCCGTCTAAGTTTGTCTAAGTTTGACACTTTTTTTCGAGATTCATTCAATGAGATAATAAAAATTGCATACCTCGTGCCAGAAGACCTTCTTCTGGGAGACGGTGCGGCTAAATGCTTACCGTCTTCGTTCCCGCTAATCTCGGTGCTTTGCTGACCGCTACCTTCCAGAATGCTGTTTTCGCTACTGTGTCTTGAATGCTGCGTCGCTCTGCACAGGGCATCGTAGCCCAAGATCGAACCTACCGAGTCGCCCACGAAGCAGATCTGTCCGTTAAAGCCTCTGCCCTCGTCACTTTTAACGAATTCGTGGTACACTTGATTGGCACTCATCACCACGCGCGACACTATGTCTTGGTACTCGGAGCTCGAGCTCGCCAGCAGCGGAATCGCACCGATCGGAATAGTGTCGTGCGTCACTTGCGGAGCGTCCATGCACGAAGGCGACACGTCGAAGCTGTACGGGCTCAAGCTGCACAATGTTACAATGTTACAGCAACGTCAGGGCAGATATTCAAATATAATTTAAGAGTTGATAGTACCTTGATAAAATTCCCAAGCCTTCGGTGCAGATGGAAGGACAAGCGACAAACCTAAGTGACACATGACCGACCATGCTGGGATAATGCTGCCTCATGACGGACTCGAAGGCTCCGCGGAACGTCGTGATGTCCGATTTCTTTGCCGTTAAATCGACATTCGCGTCTGAAAAACAAAATGATTAGATTACGTTAGATTTTTCAAATTAAAAAACACGTCTAAAACAGTAATATATCTTAATCAATCCTTTTCTTTTTTATAATAGTAATAAAGAAAAGGATTGTAAAAGAACACTTTTATATTTATATTATATTATGTTATATTATACTTTAATTACCTAAAACACTGCCACCGTGTACTACGATGATTAAAACCGTAATTTTGCACGGGTTATGCGTAGGAGAGTGCTGCGGGGACGCTGGACACGACATGTCGATGCTAGCTGACGTAGTGATCTGTAATCTCTTGCTGCTTCGTTCGTTGGTGATACGTTGCAGATACGAGGGCGAAAATATTGTATCTTCTGAAACGCAGAAAGAGCATTCCCATTGTTATTGAAAACCAAGCAAAAAATCATGTGTGCACACATAAAACTAATAATAATTTTATAATAATTACAATAATTATTATTCGCGCGTTACAAAGATAATATTTTTTTTAATATATTAACCTTGCTCGTTCGCCGTGGATGGTGTCCGGATAGCCGTATCCTCCCCTTCTGCTAGAAGATCCAAAGAACTCCATTTAGCTAATGAAGAGCTATCTTCAAAGTCCTCTGTGTAATCAGAAACGTTAACACTGCTTATGCAATGTGCTTTTTCCACGATTAATCATATATGCTTCGAAAAGGACTCGTAATAACGTATGAATCAATTATGTAAAACGTGATAGAATTTTGAACATCGCAAGAACGTGATTTCACAAACAGTAATAATTGTATAACGATTTTTACGTAATAATTGACTATATATATATATGTGTGTATATAAAGGTAAAAAGCTCAGTTGTAATTATAAATTATAGATTAATCGAATTCTAGATTATATAGAGGTCATTTCGTACGTGTTGCACTTTAACTAATTATTACTCTACCTAATAATATTTTATGCAATATTTTATGCAATATTTTATGCAATACTTTATGCAATATATTAATGCGAAACTCTAAATTATGCGAAACGAGTCAGTCCTCGTCAGCTACTAAATCATTGAATTTCTTTGCTACATAGCCATGCTGCCGCATGCCGCATGTGAATTTTCCGCGGTTTCCTCATGCTCGAATCTAATCTTAGTCACATGACACGTTGAAAGAAGCAAATTTTGTATGTGCCAACAGCTCGATTTATCACACTGTCTATTTTAAGCCCATTCTTTAATTCTACACAGATATCGTAGCGTGTGTATCTGTTACTTATTTCCCTTTCCCTTTTTTCCTTCATTTCTTATTTCCTCACCTTGTAACTTATCTCGCTTATTACTTAATCACTCTACGTGTCCTACCTTTGCGTATAACAGGTATAATGAACCCAGCTGCAGTATGGGAGTGCGACATAAAAAAACAAAGAGGATACACATAAAAACGCAGCACATGCTGTTGATTCTACTTGAGTTATCTATGCATTGTTGCGAGACGCGCTTTCGCATAAATTACAAAAATTTACCTTGTTATAATTTCATCATCACACTCTTTCAAATAGTAAAACGCTTAAAATTTACAAGACAAACGTTTAATTTACCAAATTTATCAGATACAATATTTATGAGCCTTTAGAATTTTTCGTTAACTTATCCAAGATTTATTACGAAAAGCAGCGTGTCGCAGAATTATCATCCGGCAGAAATATCTATCCTTCATTTACATATTACGAAATCGTGTTAATGCGCTTTCTCTAAATTAATCACTGGCATGCTGCTGTACGTATGGCCGTGCATTTTGGTGATCTTACCCTGACAGTCGAAGAACTCGTCGTCGCTGCCGGACTCGGATTCCCTAACGATGCTCTCCATCCTCCAGTTCGCGATCTGGATGTCGAAGCTCTTGTTCGTATTCGGCGAGTGCAAAGACACGCTGTTCTTCATCCACTCCTTTTTTGCTTTCTCGCCGACGGTCGCGTTTCTACAAGTCAGTTCGCGCTTAATCCAATCAGTTCACTAACGAGTCATTAACCGAAAACATACGAGCTCGATTCTCGCCGCCCAAGTGTCAGTTTAATCATGAGTATTAGTTTCTGTCCGGTAAGCAACGCGTCGATTAAACTATAAATTAAATTTGTCACGCCGAGTCGGCGTTAATAATAATCGTTATCACTCGTTATCAGCTAGAAAACCCAGTCCTTTGTCGTAATTAGCCGAGAATAAAGCCGCACGCCACGTCATAGATACCGATAGTTATCTTATCGTTATAAGAGAACAACGAAAACGATGCATTCTTTAAATCCAAACGTGCCACGGTATTACACGAAATAATAGAGAAATAAAATTTCTAAAAAAAATTAATTTAATACCGCTCGATAATAAAATCCCGATCCGCGGATGACTTTCCGCGGATGACTTATTAATTAATAAATTTTATTTTTTCCGCGAGGGATTCAGACTTACTTGATCTCGTTGATGTCGATCGGCGAGTCGCCGGGGGTGATCTCACCCTCGGAGCTGGCCGCCGTGTTGATGATGGGGATGTCGGACGGCTTCCTGACGGACGGCGGGCTCTGCGCTTCCTCGTTCTTCTCGATGCTGCCCAGGGTGGCGGCAAGCGTCTTCGCCATCGCCGACTCCTCGGACGCCGTGCTGGCAGCCGCCGTCGCAGCCGCGCCCGCCGTCGTCGCGGCTGCCGCCTTCCGGCTCTCGTCCTCGAGCTCGTCCTCCGAGCTCTCGGCCAGGCCCATCTTCCGCTGCAGCGCCAGCTGCGTCTGCCTCTCGATCTCCCGGATGTCCTCCATCGTCAGGCCGTTCCACTCGTCCTGCCAGGCCCAGGCTTGCCTGTGCGCCCGCACCATCGTCTTCCGCAGAGCTGCAAGCGACCCTAATACGTCTCACACACGGCCGACCGGGGCTGCGCCGGTTAAAATTAACCCTTTCGATCACGACCCCTTGGGAGAGACGCTGCTCCCGCAGCGGCAAACGACTCCGCGCGAACAAAACGAGAAACAGACAATAAAGAATTACGATTTCAGTTCGAGAAGATGTCTTTTAAAATTTACTCTCATTTAGCCGGGACAAAAATATTATTTTTTTTTAATCAATTTAAAATATTGGAGATTGATAGTAAAAATTCAGCTCTAATGAATTTATACTGACCGTTCAGGAAATATTTATTTTATTTTATTTAAACAGTGAGGGATTTCACGACTGGTTTTGAATTTAAAACGATTTGAAATAAGCGAGACTTTTTTTTCTTTTTTTCTTTTTACAATACGGAGATTCGTGATCGAAAGGGTTAACCCTTTAGATGCCGGGGTTTTTGTATATTAAGTAATCACATCGCATCAAATTTAGCAAACTCGAAGTATCGTTATTCGTCAAAAAGCAAATGCAAAATTACAAGACGCAAGACGTATCGATTGCAGGATTTACGTTTGTCTTTCGGCGAATCGCGATTGCGCAACGTAATAAATAATAGAATAAAAATACAAAGAGCAATTTCTCCTCTCGTCCTCATTATTTCTGAAGAAGCGCGCAGCTTCCGAGAAGTTTTTGCAACCTGAATCCTTAGTTCTGCGCGCCGCGAAGACAAACGTGAGCCTTAATTGGCAGAAGGTGGGAGTTTCCGCGATTTTATTTCATCCCCGGAGAAAAGTGCGCGGCGGCCTGTATTCAGAATTTTTCAAAGGCGCTTCCAGGAAGCGACCTTACCGGGGGAATGAAACCCCGGCTGATGAGCGGCGGCAATTCCGCGAGAGAAATGTCAGAGCGCCCGGCACCTAAAAGGCGAGGGGGTGGCGGATAGGGCAAAGTGGTGAAGAGCACGTAACGGTACTAACCTACGTCGTGTATGAACTTTTCTAATTTCGTTTGCATGCCCCAATAACGGAACTCTACTCGGCATAGCTTGTACGCGCACATTAGTGACTTGCCCGACGGCGTTGGCTGTTGCTTTCCCTAGCGAGAGAATTCGCTAATGTATCAACAGTGAAAACTACTTAAGCGGACAGGTGTAAAAATTATTTCAGAGAAGAAAGATAGAAAGAGAGAAAGAGAGAGAGAAAGAGAAAGAGGTAAACGAGGAAGATGTATACTTCCACATCGGCCCAATAATCCTCCAGCCAGGTGTCCTCCAGCGGGCCTCTTCCGGTCTTCTCCGACACGTACAGTTTAGGGTCCTCTTCCTTCACGTAGTCACCCCCGTAAGGCTGATCCTTGACGATGTCAATCACGTCTTGGGGCAAATAAACAAGCGGGGGATTAATAGATACGCGCAGATCCGTCGTTTCTTAATTATTGGCGTTGAATAAAACGCTTTTCCTTACCTACGATCCTGTTCCTGTAATCGCTGCCGGTCAGCTTGAAGACGTTCTCCTGATGGCCGTCGTCCGGGAAGTAGTAGGTCTCGATCTCGACGGAGAACTTCTCCACGAATGGGCATGTGTAACGAGTCTTGGTGTACGGATAGGCGTTCCAGGCCTCCTCCTTGGCGATCAGCGCCGATTTCGGCAGGAGGCTCTTGAACCATCCCGGCAGGTGGCTGCCCACGTGGTAGATTTTGTGCGTGTACTGCCCGTTGCCACCTGGGCCGTTGCTGTACGGCTCGTTCTCGATTATCTCCACGCCGCTACCGGCACCTTTGCTCTCCTCCCGAGATTTTTTCTGCGCGAGTCAGGGCGAAGCGGTTATCGATTGCTCAAGAACCGCCGCCGCCGGCGGTAAAACTCTCTCATCCTTATCTTTATCGAAGAAAAAAGCGGCCGCGATATTGCAAGGACGCGAATAAAAAAAAAAAAGGAAAACAGGATGCAAAGTAACCGCTAGGAGTAAAAACGCCGATTGCGTCGAGGTGTACGTGACTTGCAAAGTTCTTTTTCTTTTTTGCGTTGAAATCGTTACTATCTAGCGTGCATAATTTATTCAACTTAATATTCGTAATTTATTACAACCGATAGGAAAAAAGAATAAAAAATCAACTTTAACGTGCGATAAATAAACAGGTGTCATCGTCACTTTCCGCGATTCAGGCCGACGCTTGGACAATTTGCACCCGTGATAATTACCGCTATCATGTACAGCTGAGCGATTCGATACTCCTCTACCGAGAGAGGCAACGGTATGCGATACTCCTTGATCAACATTTTGTTGGAGCCTGTCCTGTATCACCCGTGCATCTCCGCAAAGTGCATCTTCCCTTCAAAGACATCGGACGTCTCCGCGTTCGACATCTTCGCGACACCTCGAAAGCTCCATCTCCCTGAGAATCACGAGTGGCGTCTCCATTTTGCGTCAAGTGTAATCCTCTAAAACAGTAAGAAAATATCAGTGTCGCGTTATCGGTCGGTCTGAATTTAAAGCGCCGAGCTACGATTGCCATAGCCCAGCACTCGAGAGCCCTACGATTTGCTGCGCACATCGCGGCGAAGAAGATTGCACGTAAACTGCGATTTACAAATTCATGTAAAATTAAACTGATAAAGATCACGACAGCCAGCGTGCGGTTTTCTGCAAATTACACGAGAAGTCGTAAGAGTTTTATCGTCGAATGTGCGATTTAAGTATCCGCGTAATAAAAAAAAAAAGAAGTTTTGATGTAAAATGTAATGTGTAATTTTTCTTTTTTTTTTTTTTTTTTCAGCGCACATAATAGATATTTCGTAGATCAATAACTTTTTTGTAAGAAAAAGCAAGCGGAAAGATAGATAAAGAATATAATCCTTCCATCATCGAATTAAACTCTTCGGATCCGTCTTGATTACAAAATTAATTACGCCTTGTGGCGAACGTGAACCGCATCGATCGCATCGCAGGCTGCCGCTCGAGCTCAACGATACGTAAATATTGCATCCTTCTCGACGGCGGATATTTACTGTGCCGGAAATATTCCGTGTTCCGGTGCTTAATCATGGTTAAAAATAGCCCATGATAGTCAGGGCGAGCGATAAATTTCGCTGCCAAGTGAAAGAAACGCGATGCTCAAGCTCGTAATTGGGTTCTTTACAATTCGATAACTGGTATTTGTTTATTACGGACGCAGGTGAGCGTTGGCCTTGGCACATAATTAATAGCCAAACGAAATAATAGCGAATTACGTGCACCGGTGAATAATGTAACGACGTTTAATGCACGTTTCGAGCGCGAAAACGGTTAATTAGCGCCGGTAATTACATAAATTATCGTGCAGTTTCAGCGCTCTTGTTATTCCAGTAATCTCGAGCGACACCCTGGATCGTCGAGAAAAATGCATCCAGCAAAAAGCTCGACTGCGTTCTCAAATGCATTCCTGTTTTTTCGCGACCGTGAGCGCCGAGGCAGCTCGGCCAATTTTAATGAACGCGTCATTTTTTAACACGTCGACTAATCTCGCCCGGCAAAATAATATTTCGTAATAATCGCCGACTTCCGGGCCGAGCGATTCACACGAAACGTCTGCACTCCTCGCGGGACCGGGGAACGATAAACAAAATATGTTACGTAAAACGTTTATTTATACACGAGGCAGCTTCGGCGCTCTTGAATCTCGTACCGCATACGAAATTAGCAATCGACAATTACGCGGCACAGATTGTCTTACAAAATTCCTCTCCGTGCATAAAAAAAAAAAAAAAAAAAAAAAAAAGGTGTTCTCGCATAAATTTCCAACTATAACAGACATAAAATTACCCCGTAATATATGTAAAACTTGTATTATAAAAATTCAGAAACTATTACGCGAGCAACAGTTGCGAAAAAATTAATTGTTAAATGTCCTCGCGTTACATGTAAACTTTTTCCACGGCAGTAAATCGCGTGATTTTGTTAATAAAAGAAAAAATAAATAAATACGCGTACGTAATACCACACGAATTCTTACATCTGCACAATTAACAATTAAATTCTCGCAACTTTTATTCACGTAGACTCTGCAAGTTTTTCGCAGCGCAATTTTATATCTGTCGCAGTTAATAACTTGCGTGAAATATTTTTTCTTTTTCTTTTACGGCGTATTCGTGAAATAACGATTGCCCTCGTAAACGCAAGCACACACGCATTTTGTGCATCGATGTCCACCCACTCGGAAAATTGCAAACTTTAATTGGCGCGTCGCGAGTAGTGCGGCCGCGGGTTTCCATTTCGCGCGAGTAGTGCATATCGACGATAACGTCGGATGTACCATTCACGGCGTCGACGTGCGGCGCAGTTTCCGCGGAAGATGCTTCCGAGTTTTTGCATCTTCCTGCCGTGTCCCGATTAAAGCTCCGCTTTACGCGGGGGAAAGAAACGGGGAGAGAAAAACGCGAGAACGCGTCTTCGACACTTCGGTTTCTGTCTCTGAGAATTCGCCCTGCGAACGTGCCGAATGCGCAATAATTGATCATTCATTTAATCCCAGAACTCACCTGCGCTCGTTGCGATTCACGTAAACGTCTTTAAACGAGCGAGGTTTCACA
This sequence comes from Cardiocondyla obscurior, assembly GCF_019399895.1. Taxonomy (NCBI): domain Eukaryota; kingdom Metazoa; phylum Arthropoda; class Insecta; order Hymenoptera; family Formicidae; genus Cardiocondyla; species Cardiocondyla obscurior. The sequence goes on from NC_091864.1 coordinate 7,752,378, forward strand.
ATTTTCAGAAAATTTCTTATCAAGTTTACCTACTTGCGAAAATAATTTAACGTCAGTTAATAAACTAATTTTATTTGGATAATTAAACTAAATAAAAAAATAATATTAATTTGATACAAACAACTGTTATAAATTATGCACATGTATAATATATACTATATCGAAATATATATTATACATGAAAATGTGAGACTAAAATGTTCATAATCAAATAAACGTATTTTATAGACAAACAAAATGCTACATATTGCAGTTAATAAAACGTTGAATAAGAAGGCTGCGAAATCCTTATGAACAATCCCTTTGAGCACGAGTGATTCTTAACAATTGACGACACTATTTCTTACAAGAAAATGTATACGAGATTAAATAAATGTGCAGAGAATAAATTAATTCGTGGCTTCTTTTTTTTTTACAAGAACATAGGTATCTATTCCTTTAAATGAAGAGCACGAACCGGTAAAGGGTTAAACGGTGACGTCGAGTGATTCGAATGATGTCACGGTAAGGGCGCGATGAAGGGTGCCGAGGGGAAGGGTGGCAAAGCAAAGAGCTTGTACACGCGAGCACGGCGACGCGTCGGCTCCGACTGACACCGCTGATAGTGGAACGGCGGAGGTTGGCTCGATTGGAGGCGCGATCGCACGCGCGACTCGAACCCGCGAAATCGCCGTCGACCAATTGGAGCTCGTGGCTTGCGACCTGACGAGCCCGCGGACAGGGCCGTAAATTCAACAGCGGTTGGCAAACAACAACGTTATTTTATATAACAAAGCGTACGCGCCCTGAAAATCCCGTCGCCCCGAACTTGAGAGACTCCCACGAAAATCGGTCCCGAACACGGTTTGCGAAGAATTTCACGATCGCGACGTTTTCTTCTGTCTCTCTAAGATGGTTAAAGAGGGTTGCGATGGCTTAGCTTGCATGTTTGTATAAGAAAAAAAAAGGGCAAGGGTGATTTGTTAAAAGTCCTAGAGCTGCGCGGACGTGCATATTCGGACCAACTTCAGCGGCTATCAAATGACACCCGCCTTATCAGGGGGGGCGCGAGAGATCGGAGCGGCGCCCTAGGGGGGCGTCGCGGCGGTGACAGCAAACCTCCCCCTCCCCGGCCGCCACGTGGCAGAAATACGCGCGAGATCTCGCCGGGCATCATTTTCAGATAATAGAGACGTGATACCGGAGATTGTCGTCGGATAATAGAAATGTGACGCCGAGGTGGTTAACTCGCCACTGCCCGGATGGCCGCCGTCCCCCGCCGCCACCCGGTCTATTGATCGCCCCCGAACGGCCAAGAAGGCGCGAGACTGGCTGCGCCGCTCCGCGAGGAGCCGAGACCGAAAACGGCGTCGCGACGCCGTAGCGTCCCACCCCGCCGCCGCCGTCGGTGTCAACCCTTAACCCTTCCGGGACCCATCGTCGTTCCAATTCGACGGAGATGCCTCGGGAACGTCCCACCCTCTCGAGACCGTCGTCTAACATAAGTCGCGTCCTCGACCGACATCTCCCTCTTGGAGAACTGCGCCCTTCGGAGCTTAGAACGGAGCCCTTCAAAATCCCGAGAAATTATCATCTTTCGAGCCCTTCGCTGAAGATCCGGCGAGATGAAATGAGCAAAGTGCGCAAAAAGTCGCGACTCGCACGGGAGACGCGATTAATTAACAAGAACGGTTTTAGTAGAGCGACTCTGTGAGACATTTCTTTTATTGAAACTCTTATGCAGCTTCCACAACTTTATTTTAATTTTTTGTTTTCTGAATAGAGTGTCGTCGGATCGCACGAATAAGCTGCAGCCACTCTTTATGCGACTGAGTCTTGAAAATTAAATTTTAGAATTTCATATCCGAGCTTTCTCTTCTCGTCTCCACCCTCGGTTCGTCTCTCTCTCTCTCTCTCTCTTTCTTTCTTTCTCTTCCTTTCTGTCTCTGGGGCAACAAAAGCCGATTAAAAATTAAGACGACCGCCGCGTGTCGGCAGACACGCCGTCTTCCTCCCGTTATTTCCATCTGCCACCGGCAGGCTCGTCTCATTCCCACGCTTCTGCTAATTGCCTATTTTCTTGGACGCTTCGTTCGGATCTTCGACTTCATAACCGTGCGGCGGTACCGGGTTTTTCAAAGGATTATGAAATAATGTGTGATTTCCATCACCCCAGGGAAACGGCTGTGAGAAAGTAATACTTTTTAAATACTAATAACGATATATTCTAACAAAAAAAAAAAAAAAAAAGATTGGCCGTAAAGTCTCCGATAGACGATAAGCGATTAAACAGCCGTTTTCAGGGAGATAAAAATTAATGCTGAAATTAACGCTTTGAGCCACTGATTAAACTCACGTTACGCATCCCAGGAATATATAAAAGAGCCGGAGAGTAGACTCTATTTACCTCCCCAAAATTAAAAAGAGCGAAGCTTCTCTTCGTTCATTTTAATTTCACCCTTTCTCGTGCATATTTCACATAAACGTAGACGAAAAGGTATAATGAAATTTACAGCGAGAGATAACTGAAATAAGGTCATTTGAAATTGTGGGTTTTCGTTAGTCGATAATCCCGAACCGCTAAGAAAATAAGTCCGACGAAGGCGTAATAGACCGCCGAGGTACATAAATGACAGGAATAGAAACGTTTGTGCTCGCTTACGAGAAAGTAGGTGGGGGAATTCTCATTTCTTGCTTTCATATTAACCGTAAGTAAATTAATGTAATAATTAATTACGGCAAACGGTAACCTTAGTTCGACGACACATGTACGGGAGATTTAAGTACGGCTCCCTCGGCTCCTTCGCTTTTTCCCGTTGACGTATATAAGTAACCGCTGACATAATCACGACCAGAGGTAGAGCGACGTACAGGGACAGCGTGCGCCAAAGCGCGAACTTGCACGGATCTGCCGATTGCATCGTAATTTAGCGCATCCCGCCGGAAATTCCACGGCGAAATTAAATTGTACTCGCCGTGCGTCCTGGCGATCAATTAAATTCATGCTACTCGATCCAGGAAGCATCTCTCTCTCTTTGCGAGCACACGAAATATCGAAGCAAAACAAGTTTAATCAGAGATTCTATATAAGTTATTACCCGCTAATTAGTTGTAAATTTTATTCCAATTTGCGGAAAACGGCAATGATGCAAGCTCGAGATTGAATTGCGGTTAATTATGCTCGACTCTAATTTCCGTAAAATGTTTTTAAATAACTCTTTTTTTTCGTATTGACTCCGAAGAAATTCATTTGCGTAATTTTGAAATTAAATTATTTTACTTTTATAGATGTATTTTAATTGCGCGATGAAAGTTAAAACCAGTTTGAAGCTCTGTTTTTTTCCATGATAAATCCGAATGATGCGTCGTCGTCTTCACTGGTCCCCGTTGCGATAGATCACCGCTCGCGATTTTAATCCCCAGCCACCTAAAACCCCGACGCGGGACTCACGGCCGGATCGCGATATTTATCGGAAAAGTTCAGGAATTCCCAGCGTTACCAGCGTGCGGGTGATAAGTCGGCGGCTCGGGAGGGCACGGAGAGCTCGTCGACGAAGGGCATGGGTCGCAGGGATCGTCGTCGAGTAGACACGGGTCTTTTTCTGGCGCATCCCGTGAGTCGCAGTCTCTCGACTTATCGAACATGCCGAACATTCGTCGCAACGTCACCGAGCGCAGCCCAGCTGCTCGCCAGACACGAATCAGCGGCATCGCGTTATTTTAGGAGCCTTGGTTACAAAAAGTATCTCCTAGCGCGAAATAATTTCTGTTGGTACGGTAAGTCGTTCTCAATCTGAGACTAATATATTTTATAATATTTCTTTTTTTTCCTTTTTTTTTCTCTCTCCCAAAAATCCGGTACGTATTAGTCAAGCCTTGAAAGATTCTATTCTTGCGCTAATTAGTTCTCACCGATATAGTTAACGTGTAGGGAAAAAAAGTCTTAGCGGCGCAGAACGGAGAGGAAACTCGGACACGAGCGACACGCGCATTATTTAGGTTAATTAACGTAATAACTGACGTTGCCTGCGAAGCCCTAAAAGCGACAGCTCGATACGCCTCGACAACTCGAAGCTTAACGGGACATCGGGGGAAAATGTGGCTCCGCTTAATCTCTTCGAAAGGCGAGATTAATGGCGAAGTGCACTTAAACGCGAAGACGTCGAGCTCACGAACTGATGCGCGATATATATACGGGGACGTCGCTTAATCTGCGCTTTATTGACACGCTGCTACGTCTGGACCAGACGGAAGCTGGTAAACAGCTCGCCGCTTGCAATTTCCGCCGGAAGTATTTCCGTGTTCGACACATATTCCTCCCGGATCAAGCGCTTATCGTACTTCAACGCGTAACTTACATTACACATTCGGACCTGTAGATTAAGTTCCTACACGCCTGAGTTTAGTTCGCAGCATCCGATACCATCCCGTTAAGAATCCATCCCTCCCCCTTCCTCCCCCCCGTTCAACCCTCACGTTCACGTAAAGATTGACTATTGAGCGAACGGAGGAAAAATAAAATTGTTTGCGAGCCGGGAGTGTCGGCGCTTCATAAGTTTCTCGGATATTTTCTTTTCCACGGCGGCATTTAATTACGTCGCCTCCTCGAATGTCACGAATATTTGCTTTTTCGCGCCGGCGGCCGTGCGGGAAATACGGAATTCGATGGAACTGTAATGTCACCGGGTCTGACCTTTATCGAGAGGAGATCAGGCTTCGTCGGATATTCCGGCGCGGTATTAATACAATAATTGCGCAAAAATACCAAAGGCGCCGGACATCGATCACGCCGGATTGCCGTGGGATTATTATTAACCCCCTGCCGGCGCAGACGTGGCGGCCCTTTTTTTTTCGGCTGGCTAAATAAGAACCATTCCTGAATTATTTCGCGTACCCACCGGTGTATTGGCATCGATTGTGCGTATCTTCGCGAGAATTTTCCCTCCCCCCTCCCCCTTCCTGGGGGGGAAGGGACGCACGCGGAATTATTGATCCGCGACTCTTGTTCGACCGATAAACCGAGTGAAAGCGGAAACTCGGACCGAATTTGATTTTCAACGGGACGGCGGCCGATGATGAATCGTGCGCGACGCCCGGTTTCGTTGACGCCGAGGCGTCGGCGTTTAATTTATCTTCGCGGCAAACGTGCACGGGCATGCCCTAAATAAGCGGCCCGAAGCGTTTAATCGATCTTGCCCCCCATGTCGTTCCCTAATGCCGGGATATGATTTTTCTGCTTCCGCCCGCGGAATGATAGCGAGTTATCCCGGAGCGCGAGCGGTAACAATGCCGTGGGATTCGCGCGTAGCTGCCAACCCGGGAAACGGGGGATACGTCGACGCGACTTGCGCGGCAACCTTTGACATTTCGAAAGGGCGGGTCGAAGTCTCTTTTCCGCCGTTCCGAGGATAGGCATACTCCTGGTGCGACCCCAACATCTGTCTGAAACGTGCGCGACGCATAAAAGATTCGCGAGCTAATCTGTTGGACGCTCGCGAACTATCCGCCTCGCGAGCCTGCGAGCTCGAATTTTCCTAATCTCTTGCCTCGAAACTCTCTCGAATAGAAGGAGAAATAAATCATGAAAGGTCTCGCGGTGTATATAAAAATTAATATAAAAGGGGAAAAAAAATAGAAAATAACAGTCTGTAATTAAAAGTATTGTTCTCGGATGTAAATTAAGCAAACCAATTGCGTTGATTTAAATGCACAAGTTTTCATTTAAAGCAGATTTTTTTGAGTTTTAAAACAGTTGGTTTCGAATTAAAACTTACGTTCAATTTAGCGCATTGTTTTGCTTGTGTGCGAAAATTACATCTTCAATTTCAAAGCAGCTCTCTTTTTTTTCCGCGTGTTTTTAAAACGTATCTCGTAAAAATAAACTCGTACGATATAAAAATGTCTCTTTCTGCGGTCAAGATTTTAATGGGCGTAATTTATTATACTCCCCCCTCTTTTTCCCCCTTCAATTCTTTAAATGCGATCTCTTCCAACGATAGGCATAATGCATTCCGCCGCTCTTTCCTTCCTTGCGTTTTTTATCGCAGCGACATTTGTAAATGAAAGTGCACAGGAAGCGCGAAAAATGTTCAAAGTACACGGCCGTGATCTCGTATATCGCTCGAAAAATATGTAATGTCCCTTTGATGCTGGGATTCTCAAAAGGCAACTTGTACCACTTTATTTTAGTACAGAAACATTTCCAACCATCAATGACATAAGACGACTTCTCTATAATTATTTTATTTCTCTCTTAAATAAATAAAAAAAATAAAAAGCAGTATCTAAATCTGAATATTTCAAATTATATTAAATATCGTGTTTGCATTTTCAGAAAAAAAAGGGGACATTTTATTTTCAAATAATTCGCGAGAACTCTCGTTACGCGGACGAGACCGCCGGGAAATAAATAAATCGACCGCGTCACGCGAATCTCGATTTCTAATTATTACAGAGCACCGCGGGTATTAGCGAGCACGTTACGGTATATCATAGTTCATCGTGCCACTGCGCGAACCTAATTGCGTTCCTCGGCACGTAGGATCTACCGAGGCCGCGTCACATATGACACGTAGCCATTAACCGCGACGGTAATGATCGAAACTCGCCGCGCCGCGTAATTAGACGACAATTGAAATAATTGAAATGATTGAACTGCCGCTTTTTTATTTCTAGAATCACCCGCCGCTGGCCTTCACCGCGAGCGTATCGGCAAAAGATTCGAACGGGCAGGAAACGAAATCTTATACTTATTTCTCGAAAATCGCGAGTTTCATTAAGCTCTCTCGGTCAAAGCTATGGAGTTTTCCGGCCGAAAATTGGGACGAGCCTATGCTTGATCGATTTTCTAAATGTCTGACGTCATGAGTGACGTCTTTTAAAGAGAGAGAGAGAGAGAGAAGGGGGGCACTTAAAGTTCGCTCTCATTCAGCCGACGTGACGTCAACGTCGCGATGTCCTCGCTATTGTTACCGCCTATGACAAAAAGATAAAATAATAACGAGACGCGGAGTGCGGTGTTATTTACATTGTACGCCGTAAGCGCGACATTTCCCGTCAAAGTGGAGTGTTAAGCTTAAATGTCAAAATCGTTTCCGGATGTGAAATGCGAGAAGCACGGAAAGGGCGATTGTAAAGCATTTTGTTTTCCAAATAATAACCGAATTGATTGAACGCCCCGATAAAAGTGATTAATCCCCTTCGATTAAATCGCAGGCTCCGGTCTCGCGTTGAAAAGCGAAATAAATTTGCTATTAACTGCAGATAACTAAGGATCGAAAGTTTCTTTGTTAACGAAATTTGCCGCATGAGATTATTCGCGGCGAATAAAAAAGAAATCCCATCGGCGAAGAAATAATAATACAATCTATTTAATCTTTTTTTTTTTTCCTTTTTTTTTCTTCTTTAATATTTAATTAAAAGGCGCAAGATTATTTAATAGAAAAATTTCTCAAATGGAAACCAAGATATAAATGAGATATTCAGTTAAAAATATTAAAGACCGTTCAAAGTACATTTGCGTAATTGTTTGCTTAAAATAAAAGAATAATAATCTCATGCTCGTCTTATATATTATAAATATTTTCTAAACGCTCATTTAATCTTTTGTCGCAGTTGCACGATATATCTGGATTTAAATAAAGAACTCACGACTATTTCAAGCCTACAAGCTTGAGCTACGATTATTTCGACGTCGTCTATAAATTTGATATGGACCGAAGGATCAAAGATCCGATCTCAACGATATGCAAATGCAAAGGTCAATGAATTTTGAATTCACGAAGCCGAGTACCTGTGAATTCATGAATACATAAACAATTCGCGATGACTAATTGTTCGAAATATACGCAGCGGCATTCGCAATATAAATTAATTTAGAAATAACTTTTGGGGCTGCCTGAAAAGAAAGTAAGAGAGGGAGAGATAGAGAAAGAATAAGCCCTGGCGTTATGAATCAAATTATAAATTATAAATTAATTAATTATATTAAATTGATAACGCTGTCTCGCAAGTATTACATTTTCCCAAGTTGTAGATTTAATTTTCAATTCGAGATTCCCATCTTATTACACTGCTCGAGATACGAAGAACTCGGAGGGGATGAATTTCCCATTTACCGAGAAGAAGAAAAGAAATTTACCTTACTGTACAAATTACTCGAGAAATCTGATATTTGCTTTACTTCGTCGCGTGCGTTCTTGCATATGCAATATCCGGAAATTTTCTGAACAGCGTAGAAAGTTTCATTTATTCCGATTAATACAATTATTTCAAGTGGTCATTATTATTCTATAATTAATTATATGGCTTCTACGTCGTATTATTAAATATCATGGCAAACAACGGTATAAAGAGAAGAAATGTATACCATTATAAAAAATATACATATATACGAATATGTAGTGTGCGTGTGTGAAAAATTTTCTTCTTCTCTTTTTTTTTTTCCTCAAGAGAGAAATTTTTTTTTCTTTTTTCGTACGTTAAAAATTCTTTATGTATCTCTTTCGCGTGCCTTTGTCGTCCCTCCACCCCTTGAATTCTCTCACATACGTCACTGTCCGTCGTCATTGATCAACGCAGGCTATCAAAGTGCTCGACGATTCAGGCAACGATCGCGCACGGCTGATTTCGCAATCGCCGCGGATTTCCCGTCACACGGCGGACACGCAAGTCGATTTGCCAGCCGCTTACACGCATTTGCCGAAGCCCGCCAATCGATCGCCGTACTTACCGATTGTCTGAAGAACTGCTTTTGGCCGCCGACAGGTGCACCCGATCGCTGACTGCTGCGGCTGCACTCGCGGACGGTTCACCCGCGAACGGTCACACGCGACGATCGGGCGGTCGCAAGATGTTCCCCGGCATTTTCACGACGACTCCTCGGACGCGGCCAAGGCGAGAGACCCCCCTTGCGCTGGGATGACATCTCGGTTGATAAGGCAGCTAATTTTACGCCTGCGCCGTCGTTATTAAAAACGCAGTACCGTACGCAACGCGACTCGCCCGCGGTGGATCCTCTTCGCTCTGAAAATTGATAAAAAAAAATTAAATAAAATCTTTCAGCTTGATAATTATGGATAACAATTTGGACGCATTCAAGTTCTTTTCTATTTTTTTATTTTTATGTTTTATTCCCGGATAATAAACATTTTATGTTTATACATTTTTTAAAAGCCACGAGTTCTCGCATAGTTGTATGATTATGTTTTAAAGTTGTATAACTTCTCGGTAATTGTAAGATATAATTTTTATATTTTAAGTAGAAACTATAGCGTTTTTAGATTCGCAATCTTTCTGTAGGATGCGCCTGAGAATTTGCCTTTGATATAAGGCCACGTCTACATTAAGTGTAGTAAGTCTTTGTAACGTCGACATTCGTGGACAACTTCGATGACGGTGCGGCGACGACCAATGATTACTCGCTGCGTACGCAAAACTCAGCTGTTCCATTTAAAACCAGCCATAAAGGCTACGTTCTCAATTCATAACCCGGAAAGAACGGTCCTCTCTCTTCGAGATTATTAAAAAAAGCACGTACAAATATAACGTAAAATAAATAAATTTAATAAATTCTAAAAAAACCCTAAAGTATGTATTCGATGTAAAACGTAGTTCTCGATTCGCGTGTGTCGCGTTCAGCCTACGAGGGTCGCCCGAGAATTCGCGATAAGGGCGGGGAGGCCGCTCCTGCGCCCTTTCCGCTTTAGTTACGTCAGCGGTCGCCCGGTCGTCTCGTCGTCATAGTGAAAATCCGCCAGTTACAGCGGACTTGTAGGAGAGTGCACGTCGCATTCTCGAAATTGCCGGTGCGAGCGGCTTTCTTGCGAAGGTGCAGCGACAGTCCAGCGGAAAGGAAAGACAGGGAGAGGAAAAAAAAAATAATAGAAAGGTGCCACGAGAAAGTAACCCCCGAACGATCGCGGTTCTCCAACGAAAAGCGGAGCCGAGCGCGGCGCAGCTTGCGGAGGCGGAGCGGAGCACGCTCTTCATCGATCTTCCCGACGCAGGTAAATCCCGGGTGCGCCCTTATTCCCGATCCGGAGGGAGATGGCGGGAAAGGGGGGAGGGAGGGGGAAGGGGGGAAGGACGATGCCGCAGAGAACCGGCGAGATCCCGGAAAAGAAGAGAGAAATCTAAAGTCTGCTTTTCTGGAATTTACTTCCCTTCTCGGTCGGTTTTTGGATTAAAAAAAAAAATCAACGTCCACGTCTTAATTGTTCCTTGTTCCCGCTTTTAATTACGTATTGTTATAATTTTTTATACGCGTATCCCGGAAATGAGTGACGATTCGGATAGGAGTGACGAGACCCGCCGCGGAGGGTTCGATGCGGAGTAGGTTCAGTGTCGAGAAACTCGGGTCTCGATGCCTACGAATGCGAGAGATAGAGATGCAGGAAGAAAGAGAGAGGTCTGAATCGGCGTGAACAGATCCGATTGATAGCGTATCTCGCCGGTATGACGAGGGAACGATTTTTTCTTTGACGATTTCGGTGCTTGCGACCCCGCGAATGAGGACTGACATTTATCGTATGACCTCCCGCACTTTGGCGTGCCGCTGTTAAAAAATCGATAACTGCCGGCGAGAATAAGAGAAATCTATAGCAATAGAGCTCCACGTGTAAGTGTGAATACCGCGACGGCATTTACCGACCCGGTTTAAATATCAGCTCCTTTTGGAAGGGCTCACCTTCAGATTTTCGCCGAGTCGAATCGCGAGGGATTTCAGATTCATTCGGGCAACGCTCTGACTTGGAAAATTCCGATTCACAAAATTAATCTATCGCGGAGCGAGTACTCGGTTTCTCGTAATTGTCTTGAATACACCAGTGCTGGTTCTAACAAACGAAATCTTCGCTGAACGTTCTTCGTAAAAGTGAACGAGTCGTCGATCGGTGAGCTATATCATCCTATCTCACGAATTTCTTTTTTTTATTACGGCCTCAACAATTTAAATAATACATTTCTTTAATATAACAAATATTATAAATTTAATTCTATATTAAATAAAATAAATTTTATTAATAAATTTTTTTTAATAAAATTAAAATCAATTAAATTGTTTCACACCGCGTCTACCGTGAGTCATTAATCTCGGCGATAAGTTTAGTTTCTCGTTACGCTTATCGTTACTTTTTATCGTGCAGACCGGCGAAGAGTTCGGAGAAAGGGGGAGGGGAACAAAGGGCTCGTACGTTCCTTTGTTTATTGAAGTTTCATTCCGCCGGAATAAGGGAGAATTAATTTACGCTCGCGTATTATTTTTAACCTCCCGCATAGACACACCTACACGCCGTTACGTCGCGGACAGTTAAACTTTTCTCTCTCGATCGGGCACAAACGCCAGTTCATCGGCCGACATGTCGGCGTATCGATCTGCGTTTTATTCCGCGATATCGCCTGTTCTCCTTTAAGAGAACTTACCGACCTCGCGGGTTGCACGAACCGGCCGCATATCTGGCCGCATAAAATTTTTATTAACGGCGATACCTGCATTTTAATACTTTCTAGCGTTTTCGAATGCTAGGCGAGCGTTGAAAAAGATAAAAGAAAAAAGAAAACAAAAAAGAAAAAAAGAAAAAAAAAGAAAAAAAATACGCGAAATGCCGAGCAAACTCGCACTTCGTAGTGGAAGTGATCCCGTTTTTTTTTTTCCTTTTTTTTTGTGCACACTGCAACACATATAATTGATTTTCTCACAATTAACGGACGTAATTAACCGTCACAAAAGTTAAATCGCGATACGCGTAATAATTACGACAACTGTACCGTTTACTTTAATGCATTATTATATTTATAATTACTACGCCTGTTTCGTAAAACGCCACTTACTTAATGTTCAGGCGATAGGATAAATGGGACGCGGTGCTGAGAGGCTTGTACCACTGGCATTTTCTTGCCTGCGTTTCTGCAAGTCGCGATCTTTTCACATTCGAATGCACTTCGCGTACGACTTCGGACGACGAGCCGGTCATTCCGATCACGATCCTCGCGTTCCCAGCGACTTCGACTGACTCTCGCGGCCGCTAATTCATACGGGCACGTAATAAGAAGAATCCTACGGACACGTTTCACAACCGCGCGTCCCGGCAGAACCGAGCAAGAGAGAAAAAAAAACATGTATAAACCACCGAGCGGTGTCGGGAAAGGGAACAATTAGAAGGAACAAACACGCTGCTGATTCACGTCGATCGTTTCACAGCAGCGTTATTCTTCCCGGACGATAAGCTGCTGCGATAACGCGACACTCGATCGGAGATCCCCGACACGAAATCGGAAATTCCTCGTGGCCCGGTCATTCAAAAGGCCTTTATCGACATCCGGCGTACTGCCAGGTGTTCATTATCGGCGCTCATTAATTAAACGTTTGCGGATCGAGGTGCGTTCTGAAAATTTCAACGAGGCTCGTCTCTTCCCGAAGGGATCTAGACCGAAATCCGTACACCGGAAGGAAAACGTCGAAGCCAATTTTATGATATTTTCAACAATAAATATGAGCTCAATTACACGTTAATCAAGCTCGAGGGAACGGATTTCCGTCGTCGATCAGCGTGCACGCGAAACGCGGTGCTCGTTGCCAAACTGAGGACGGTATCGAATGAGTCTCGCATTGGAAAATTCATGAAAAGTCGCGCGCGGGCTCGTGTCTTCGCTCCTGATAACGGAAAACAATGCGATAACGCGATTCACAATAACGCGGGATCTTTCCAGTCTACCGATTAGGTTCGCGGCGATAATCGGCCGGCCTTGGCGCGATAATGACTCCCAGCCGTCGCAGCCTAACGTCTCGTTCTCGCCAGATAACGCGAATGTTTAAACTGTAATTAACCGAGGCGCGAAAGTCGACTATCTCCCGTCGCTCGTTAACAAACGTGACGCGCGTTAATCTTCAAGTTTGTTTGTATTTTTTTTCCTTTTTTTTCCTTCTTTTTATTTGGAGAAACGATAAAAATTGGCGAAAACTATTTTATTGACTTCGCTTCCGTTCACTTCACGGACGTTTTTCAAGAGGTTCTGAAATAGACCACCCGCGATGAATCGGTTTACGCAAATCGTACCGCGACACGCGATGCCCGCGGATTGTATAATCCCACGGCAAAATGACGTGCGAATCTCATGCTCTTAAGATGCGTGATGCTGACGTCAAAGCACGCGGAGAGGGTGTATCCCGCAGCGATAGATTATCAGGAGCTATCTGATCCCTCGGCTATCGAGAAACGCAATTCCGAAAACACTAGTCGCAGGGGATCCTACCTTCACGGAGCTAAAGAATATTATAACGGCGAACGTAAAGTTGATCTACCGCAGTTTACGTTTAATATAAAATCTTTATAATATTTAATAAAATTAATTAAATTATCTTGTAAATTTTTTAACTTCTATTTTATATTATTTTATTATATTATAAGTTTTATAAATTAATTATTTAATAAAATAAAATTGAAAATATTTAACAAAATAATAGAATAAAATATAAAATATATTAATTTCGTGCTGATCGTGCAATTGAAACTCATTTTCCGAATTAAACATCAGTCTTGTCTTCCTACAATATAATTATCGCCGATTATATAAATATAAAAAAAAAATTCCTAGACGTCGCAGCCAAAATTTATCGCCGACTTCGACCGCAGTACCGACACTGCCGCAGGTGGAATTTATAGCTCTGCAAATTAGTTATAAATTCAGCCTCCGTCGTTTAAATTGATCAAGTGCAAAGCGTATGCAGCATCCGTTAATAATTCACTTATCGTCTGTTAATTGTTTATACGCAGGCAATCCTCGCCGTGGTTGCAAGAGTTCATTATTTTTTCTTTAATTTTTTCTTTTTCTTCTTTTTTTTATTCTTTTTTTTAATTTTTTTCTTCACCGAGTAATCTGCGCAAAGCAAATCTACCTGTATTTATCTGATCACGCCGCTCAGAAATAGCTCTGGAAGTACGCAGTTTATTTATCGCGGCGTTCCCGACGTTTTTACTCAACGTGAAGAAATAATAAATAACACGACATACGGAATACTTCGGCACGAAGAAATGAATAGAGCGGCGCCTCGACGAGGCGCCGTCCTTTTTTCGCCCATAGATTCATCTTCGTCGCGCCGCAATAACCTAATTATAGAATAGAATTGTTATCTAACGGCCACCGCTCGCGAGGTTCGTACGGATTTACGCAATCTTATGTTTCATCGTTCGATAACTCTTTTATTTTTTTTTTTTTTTTTTTTTTTTTTTTAAGCCAAACGTTAATGCGCGAATACGCAGTAAAATCTAACGATCCATCCCGCTTTCTCGCGTCATCTTTGTCGTTTTCTTCCTATCTTTCTCTCTCTTTCTCTCTCTTTCTTTGCCGATCGTGTTATCAACCGCGCTAAGTTTGCGTATATCGCTTTACGTCAAACCGCAATGACGGGGCTGATTGCATTCGTTGAAAAGTGCGCGACAGAAGTGGGACACTTCGCAGATCGAGGGATGAAAATTACCCGGCTGAATATAGAAATTGAAAAAAGGAAAAGGGGGCATTATTTTAATTAGGGTAATTGCTAAGTAAACAGTCGGTTTAATGGACTATCGATAAAGATAGGACGAAGAAATAAAAAAGAAAAAAATTAATAATCCTCCACGCACGGACACGTGGAAGATTTAATTTTTTTAAGGACGCGTGAGACGTCGTGTTATATTTATGTCTTTAAAATAAGTAGAAATTGTGTGTTTAATATATTTTATATAAAACATAATGTAAATGCAATATGAATATTACCGTAAAATTCTAAGCGCAAAATCGTGCGGCATATTAAAAAAAATGTTATATATATTAAACGTTTGTATTGATTCGCACGAGCTGCAACATTAATGAACACGCGTGCCGAGAAATATAATCCTTCCAGACGATCGATGGGGCATTAGCATAAAACACGTTTCGCTACGTTACGTTACAACCGACTCTTTCCGTTTAGAAAATACGAACGTGTGATCCTTATTAAAAAATCTGTAACTGGTACAACCGAATGTAAAGAAAAGCAAACGAGCGGCGGGCGTTCTGTAACGTTTAACGTAATCAAAACGAGATAACCGGGCAATTTTATTAACTCTCCTGTCAACGACGTTAATAAAGATTAGAAATATTTCGTCAGTCACGAAGTTATTATATAAATATAATTTACAAGATTAGTTCTTTTTTGTTCTTTTTTTAATATTATAATTTCGAATAATACAAAAGGCGTTACGTGCTAAACATTTCTACCGAGCCGACTAAGAGCTTAGGCATTTGTCTTGTCTAACGTACTTTGTCCCCAAGTTTTATTTTTCTTTTTTCTTTCCTTTTTGTGCGAAACGTATTGACTCAACGCTGTAACGGTTGCCAGTGTAACACTGTTATCTTAATGATCTGTTACAAGTCATATTTTATTTTAAGAGTTGTCCAATTATAATTTTTTTTTTTCTTTTCATACGTGGACTTGATAACAAAACTAAATAGATTAAATAACAAAAACACTTGGGCGCGATGTCTCGAAGCCTTTAATTCTAGCGACATGCCCCTCGATAAAAAGAGCGAAGCAAGTGCACTGAGCGAGCTTATCTCGCGCCGTGCGTGTAAATTTACTTTACGCACACGGATCTCTTTCAAATCGATTAGAAGTCCTTTTTATCGCTATTATCAGCGTTGCATATGATAACGAGGCCGGATTGACGCGTAAGAAATTGGTGGCACTCTCGCACTGGCCGAGCGCGAGGAAATTCCAGCGATATATTTCGCTTCGCTTGTTGACAGAATTTAAAAGCACAGAGGCAACGGGGACAGGCTACGATTACGGTGGCAATAAGCACGTTATTTCGCGCAGATGTGCGAATTAGCGAATGCAAACGGGGCCGGACGGAAGAAGACAAAGATAGGTCGGTGGGGGGCCGAAGAGAGGGATTCGCAGATGTGCGTCTCTTTTATATGCGTGACGCAATGTGACGTTAATGGACTTATAAAGTAAACTGAGATATTGTTCTGCAAACGAAAATTTGATATTTTTTTTTTACACTTTATAATAATTCGATAAAAATTTTATTTTATTATTATTTTTCTTTTATTTTTTATTTTACTGGTTATTATCTTTTATTTTTTTTTTATTTTAATTTGCTACTTCTGAAGCAAATAATTGCGGCACGTGTCGTCTCGCATATTAAAAAAAAGATCGTTTCGCGGTATAAAGCGACCGCACTTCGCATGAGAAATCTCGGGACAAAGAGAAGCACTAGGCGTCGCAAATTGTATCCTAACGAGCGAGAATTTCAACTATTGCCGGTGCCGATAAACTACGACGGTAAATTTCCAGTTTTCACAAAAGCAAACGCTGAACATCGCGGTACCAAAAACCAGGACGCAGGCGCGAGCTTTCGAACCATCAACGAGCGAACGTGCCACGTTTATCAAAATCGATAACACGCAGAGACCTCAAATAATTCCTGTTTACTTTCGCTTTCATAAGACGCAACATCGGCCAGATGTCAATCATTAATAAAGAAAAACGAGAGAGAGAAAGAGAGAGGAAAAAAAAAAAGAAGAAGAAGAAGAAGTGTTTTCTTTCTTTTTAAACGAGTGGCTTCGAGACGTTGCAAAGGCGCGCGTTCCGAGGCGATTTGCATCGCAAACTCGGCGAAACGACGGACGAGAACGGCGCGTTCCGGAGGGAAAGGGGGGACAAAGAAGGCGAAGCGCCGCATTGCCAGTACGAAGGGGGACGTGGGGAGGGAATCGGCGACGGAGTGAGGGCGAGGGTGAGGCTGCGGGAGACGGAGGAACCGCGTCTGGGCGCCGGGAGGAGTCGGTCGAGTGGAGGGAAGCAGCGGAGCAGGGAGGAGGCTTTTTCGGTTTTAACGACATCTGAACGGTGGCGGTGCCGCCTCAGTGCCCCGTCCGACTCGCGATCAGTGTGCACGTTACGTTTTCTCGCTCCGCTCTTCTCCGCATTCGCGCCGACGTAATCGAGCAATCGATCCGATTAAGAAATTGTTAAACCCTTGGTGGCGGCAAACTCTAAACGTTCATTCCCTCTTCCCTTCACGGAGTGCACGAGAGGGCACGGAGGGACTTGGGGGGCCGCGGCTGATAAACTTCTCGTGAGTTGTCACAGTGCGCGATAAGTATCTCGCGGAGCTGCTCTTTTCGGTTCCCCTGTGCTTTTCCCGTCCGGCCGGAGATAGAACCTCCGCGCGGATCCCGACGGACGTGCGTCGAGGGTGGATTTTAAGGGCGATTCGAGGACTGTTCGACGACCGCACCAGCGTCGAATACGGCGGAGACACGCGTTATTGAAACGACCGGCCTGTCTTGACCCGGTGTACTTAATTCCTATCGGTAAGAGAGAACTTACACGCCACGTCGACTGCCGACGCGAGGAAGAAAACCTGCCGGTTTCCGATAAACCGGGCTTTGCCCTGCAGGGAAGTCTAACTAGCCGCTGAAGGAACCTCGTTCACCGCATGTAAATACCAATGCACTTTCGTATCAGTAACGTCGATTAAAGAGATAAAAAAAAGTTACGCGACCCTCTGAAGGTTAAAATTCGAGAGGAGAATTCCGTTAAGAAATCGAGATATAAATTTATCGAGAATGACTTGCCACGATTTCGCGATACGAACGGGAAGACCTGGGGGTCTCGAAACTCAAAAACCTTTTCTTTTTTAATTTCTTAAGGAGATATCGAAACTTGAATCTCTTGGATCTCGATTTTATTTTATCAAAAGCGATATTGAAATCGTCTCCGTCTAAAATTCTTCGGAGCGTTTCAGCTGGTGGACCTTGAAGTTGCAGGTTGCGTTCAAGAATTTTAATTTATAAAAATATATTAAATAAAGATTAAAAAAAAAAAGAAAATGGTGCTTCCGAATTTTTAGAGTAATCTCGCGGTAAAATTGACGTGCGTTTTTCGCGAACACCCTGTAAGTAGGAATACGATGTTCGCCAAGTGTCCAATGCTCCCATAGGTAAACCCAGTCCTGACGTGTAACGTTCCTTCACACGTGCAGTTCTTTTTCTTTTTTATTTTTTTTCCTTTTTCCTTCCCCGTTCTCTCCCTCTCTCTCTTTCTTTATCTCCCGTCGCTTTGGCGAGAAACGGGTCTCGAGACACGAACGGACAGGTTAAAATACGATGGACATATTACAAGCATTTTTACGCATTTTAAACCAAGTTTTCATTGCCGTAACGGAATGCGCATAAAAATAACTCTAAGAGAGAAATGGATATCTCTTTTATTTTTTCACGAAGTTAATATAAATACGATAATCACGTTTCCTTTTAAATATATCTAAAAAGAATTACTTACGTAATAAGTCATTAAAAAAAAAAAAAATTATTTAATATAATAAATAATAACAATAATTAAAAAGAAAAAAAAATTCTATCTCGTTCTTTAAAGCCGACGTTAAATTTTAACGATATCATTTTCTTCGCTCTTTTTATTGCAATCGTTTACGCGCTTCGTATAAAAAAAAAGCACAGCGATAGCAACTTGAAGAATAATTTCGAAGCGATATTTATTCGCGGTCCCTACGCTCGAAAATAATTAGCATTTCGATTCTCCGAAAGTGTCTAGAGATATATACTCCGATAATGGGTCGAAAAATTCGCAGCGAGCTATTCCTGTAACGCATTGCTATATCAGTTGCGGCGCGGCCGCTTATCGCGGCGCATAAATGCAAACGCGATCGACCAGTTATCGCGTTTCAGTCACCGTACTATCTAATTCGACTCCGCGCAATTTCCGACGACTGGCACCGCGGGAACGCGCTTCCTCTCCGGACCACCGAAATGACCGGAATAGCTCGAGGATAATTTTGGAACGGCACCGTCGCGGATTCCTGATCCTTCCTAGCCCGCGTGCGGCCTAGAGAGAACGCCGCCGAAAATCCGCGAGCCCCGCTCGACGCGCAGTAAATGCGCAATCGATCGTTCACAATGATTCATTAACGTAATTTATGCGGCACTCGCTGCTCCTAGAAGCAGTGGCGGGGTCGCGAGGTAAAAAAAGAACTTCAATCCTGCTCTACGTTTTCTACATTTAATTTTTTCTTTCTTTTTTTTAATATTAATTATTATATTTATTAACGTCACGCGCGACGGTGTGGCACTTGACGAGCGTCGATTTAAAAAACCCGTGACTCCCACGCTCCGTTATCTCCCAGCGTTATCTTTTAATTATGTCCCCGAAAAGAGAGTAAAATTGTACCGCTATTATATGTTTGTGGACACGATAAGCAGGCACGCTTTCCGTTTGTATCCGCCGCGAGAGCATGACGGTGGAACGTGATAGGCACGTTTCCCTGCCCCTACCACCCGGGTGTGGTATTTTTCATTCTGAAGTAGTCCCGAAAATAGGTACTCAAGAGATACGAGATAGCGAAAGATCGTGCGGCCGGTCGTCGGGTTACCCTTAATCTCCGAGGCCTCCCATATAAATTCACTCGGCCGGGGTCTATCGATCCTCGGAAACATCCAGCATCCAGCCTCGTCTCGCCGGAGCTTTCGGACACACCCTGTATGTCGCGATCGATCGTTTCCTCGGTTTCTTCTTTCCACGTGGGCACCGTCGGCAGAGGTGGCCAACCTATCGCGAGTCTGCCGGTTTTCCCTCCGCGTAATTCTTTGTCAATTACGAGACGCGCCGCGGATCGCAACGTGAATCGGAAAAACGACGACCGATTTTTTTTCCGAACCGAGCCTGACGCAACCCTCTTTTTTCTTTTTTTTTATTTGTTTTTTCCTCGCTTTTTACGCACTACACTGGCGCTTGATTCGCGACTTTCGTGACTGGTCTCGCGACGCGAATCGAAAAGAGCCTGCATTATGTTTGTTTACTTATGCAAGAGTCCACGCGGCCGTTTATCAGGGAGTTATCGGAGCCGGCGCACCGATTTTAATTTCATACGTTACATAAGTACGGATTATTTTTGAGAGAATGTAGAGACGTGGATGGATAATGCCAGGAGATAAAAGATAGATGTGAAATGATACCCGGCGGAACGTCGGGCGGCGTTTTACTTTTTTAATTTTTAACCTCGACAAAGGCGGAAGTCTATTTTAGACCGAGAATAATTTCCAACACCTTCAGGGGAAAAAAAAGAGAAAAAGAAGAAGGGGAGAAAACTTGGACGACTCGGGGAATAACCTTTCTTACTTTATTTCTGCTCCAAAAAAAAAATATCGCGGCTATCGCTTTCTTATTTTTATCTCGTTTATTTTCTTTCTCGGTGAGCTTTATTTTCGAGTGTACTATTTCCGTCAAGAGCATCTGTACCCTGCGTATCTTTTAATCAGTTCGATAAAACGTAATAATCGATAAGAGCACATCATAATATTTAACTGGACCGATTTTCAAGTCTTCAAAACAGAAAATAAAAAAAGAGAAAAAAACCGAAAAGGTTCAAAGTCGCCATAAAATCAGAGCGTAAATAAAACGCGCTTTTTAACGAATGAAATCGGAGTTCTCGAATAAGTTCGTATCTCTTCAAAATAAATTTAAAAGAAAAAAAATTAGAAAAAAGAGAAAGAATGTAACGAGCTTAAAAAGGACGTAAACGAAGGAGAAGGATTATCGAACAATTGGCCACCGCTGTTTACACGCACGGCGCATTGGTCGGCCACGTGAACGCGCGTCGTGGCGCCCGATCTCTCTTTGACGTATTTTCTTCGTTCTGTTTACACGTCGCGGCGACGACGCCGCTTGGCGACGGCGATGACAACGGCGTTCCCGTATCTGTTACGCTCGACGATTACGCGGCGACTTTACATAATGCCGACAATGCGGTATCCCGCAAATCGCTCCGATATCTCGGTCCCCTGCCCCGCCCGACGCACGCACGACCCCGTACCCTCAAATGCGCCACGATTCTCGCGCGGAGCATTATCTGACGCGAGGACCCATCGAAGATTACGACAACCGCGTAATTACGAACACGTTAATTAAAAAGGACGAGATAGAAAATCGTGCACGTAACATATAGCATTGATATCGTATTCGTAATATATAATATGTCCTATTTAATATTAATAAATAATATATTTGTCAACGCGCCGCTGATTAACATATCGTATACGTATGTGCGCTAATCAGCGCGCATTTATTACAGAGGCGATACGAAAAAGGATTTTAAATCAATTATTTATGTCTTGGTAACTGCCCGACGGTAAAGAAATGTAAATTGCGTAATAATAATTATTAATAATTATTTAAAAAGATAAATCTTTTTTTTTCATTGCACGATATCGCACGCTCGTACGTATGTGTCCGTAACTACGCATTATTGTATTGAGCCCGCGATATTATTTAGTTTCAATCGATGGCACGCGAGGAAAGAAACGAGAGTTCAAGCAATTTACGTGTTATCGATCGCGGTGACGTGCTCAATTTTTGCTTCTCGCATTTCAGATTGAGATTATGACTTCCGAGCCGTGGACCTTGCCTCCGAAGCAAGGTTTGTACGACCCTACCCTCGAGCGGGAGGCTTGCGGCGTTGGCTTTATCGTCGCCATTGATGGGAAAAGGTCGCACAAGGTGAGCCGATTTTTAAGCCCCGTCTGTCTTTCATGTGTTAAGTTCAAAGAACGACCCGTGTCCCTCGAGCGCTTGCCCGCGTTCCGATCTTCGCGATCAATTAAAAACTCGGGGACACGCCCCGCGAAACATATTCGCTTTGCACTACGCGCGTATGAGGGGAATAAAAATTTAAGATGCCGCGAGAACGAGATAAGCCGAGCTAAAAGCGGAAAATAGCAGTGCACGGTATATTAATGATCTCTTCGCATGAATATCGAGGAGTAAAAATTCAAAGTCGCGATAATGAAAATTGTTGAATAATCATATCGCCATTTCGAAGCTAAAAGTCAGTTATATAATTCTCTTTTTTTTTCTTTTTTTTTTTTAATTATAATTATATAAGATACTTTTTTAAAATCAAGATTTCGAAACTGAAGTACCTGTTTTTAAAAGACGAACGCTGCTTGAAATAAAGAGCGAAGGAAATGGAAACAATTTCAGAACCGAGAGAATGTGAAATAAATTAATATATTAGTGGAACGGAATTTGGGAAGGGAACGAGAAGTTCTTTGAGACAAACAACTTGTTGATAATGCTTTCGTGATGCCGTAGCGATAGGACCGGTTTCGTCGCATTTTTAACGATCGTTATCTGTGAATTTCAGATTGTTCGAGATGCTCAGACATTGTCGGCGCGGATGAATCACAGGGGGGCATGTGCCTGCGACAATGATACTGGCGATGGTGCCGGAGTACTTTGCGCAATACCGCACGAATACTATGCCAACGAGATTCGGTAAGAAAGTCTTGATCCGCAAAATTCTACTTGTCGCGATTACCGAAGCCTCGTACCTTTTTAACCACCGATGGACTCGCGGGATATTTGATTCGATCGCCTAGCCAAGTCCCTGTCTCATATTTAGCATACGTTGGTCAATTCAATTAAAAATGTAATTTTAGTTGACTTCGAAATTTAAAATACGAATCACACGTCGGAAAAATTCGAGGATGTGGTCTCGCACTTTAATTATCGTCGCGTTCCGATTTGCGTTATCTTGGAAATTCTTTTTATTCATAATTTTAATCCTACGATAAGGCTTTTGTACTTTTATAATGTGATATTAAATTGATTCAGAATAATTAATTTAACGTGCTATTTTTAAGATATTAGAAGAAACCATGGGCGCGCTATGCGTGAGCTATTTTTTAAAAGACCGCAATTATGAACTGTGAATAAATAAAAAATTCTGCAACTTACTAATCTGCATGAGCTTCAGCGGAGTCGTTGAGTTCTGCCGGTGACTGTAACATAAAGTAAAATATATTATTGTAGACATGTTAGTATTTCACTTAAAGTAAAATTTTTTTTTTATAAAGATTTTTTCTTTAATGTATATTCACCTAAAAGTTGCTCCGCCGATGCAGGATGCCCATCCCGAGCCTGTTCCTCCTTTCAGATGGGACGTGTCGAGTCATCCTTCCGCGCACAAGTCACTCGCGACACTCCCGAATACGCGCGCGAATAGTTGATTAAAATTATACGACCGATCCTGGCGGCACTCCCGCTTAAAAAATTAATATAATACATTTCGGACGCCCGATTACTTTTGCGGTTTCGCGACAAACCCCGACCGTGGTTCGTTAGTTCGATTATCGACGATTAACGACATTTGAAACGATGATCCTGCAACAGAAAAGTGTAAAATTTCATTATAAAAATGTTTAAAAAAGTATTTACTGTAAAAAAAAAGATGCATACGCGCCTAAGTTAATTAATCAAATTAAATAATTACAAATATAGTTATTTATTATCAAAACGAGATAGCTATTACTTTCGTGTAAAGAGCAAGTGATACTTACCTTGGGGTTGCTCCGCCGATGCATGATGTCCTTCCTGAACCTCCTCCTCCTCCTCTCAGAATGCCAGACCTCCCGTCTGAGTGACTAGCTTCCTCGCAGGCCGTCTCGACTCCGTCCTCACCCTGGTCCCTGCAAACAAAAAGCCCAGATAATTAGTTAAAGCTGCACAAGTTCACGCAGCACTTCTTAAATAAAAAGATTACGTCGCAGAAACAAACGCGTAAGGATATAACTTATTTTACGGAAAGGAGATATACTTACACGTGCTCTCCTCACGCGGAGGATGGGGAGAAGATAGTTCGCGTACCGGGCGGTTTTCGTTGTACGGAATACGCGATTGAATATCACTTCCGATACGGAGACACGTGGCTGCTGTACAGTGCACAGTGAGTACGTGTGCTTCGCGCGACCGCTGAAGAAGGACAAAGCGAGAGTGGGAGTAGTGGAGGAACGTAGCTAGCGCGCGGCACGTAGGCCTCGCGCTCGCTCTCACCCCATCTCTCCCGCCTCACCCCGCCTCCCCCCGCGCCTATCTACTATACTATCTATATTCGTTACTCTCATTCGATTTAATTGTAATATTAAATTAGTATGTCCAGACAAAGATGGTACTTCCACCAGATCGTCCTCGATCTCGAACCGTCTTTGCCTGAGCAATATTAATTAAGTATTAAAATTAAATCGAACCTCAAAATTTGGTCGATTTAACAGCCGACGTTGACTCGCTTAGCGTGAAGCAAGCCAAGCGAGAGAAAACTAATCAGCATCGGTTTTAAGAGGCTTACAATTAACAGCTAATTTACGCATCATACTAATTTTTTAATATAGGAATATATATATATATTTTTTTTTTGCGACAAAAGTCAGACGTTCAGAAAAATTCAAATTTACGCGAAATTAATTCCTAACTGTTCAAACATTGCACGTCCGTCTTCTCTCATAGATACATTTTCATTTATTTTGACACATCCTTAAGTCAGAAATCCCTGGCACAGTTCCACGCATCATTCGTCACAGATCTCCACTTTGTCACACGTCTCTGAATCCCGCAAACCCGCGGTTTCTCCAGTCTACGAATCCTTGTGCCTGTTCCGGCGACGGTAGAAAAACCGCGGGATCGTTAGATCCACAGAAATCTAATCGTCCAAATGGAACGCATTTAATCAAGCACGCTGAACTGTATTTCGAATTGCAGCGCGCAACAGAAAATCGACCTTCCCGAGTTCGGACGGTACGCGACCGGTATTCTGTTCCTCGACAAGAAGACTCACAAGGAGGCTGAAGCCGCGTTCGAAAAGCTTGCTAAAGAATGCAGTCTAAATGTAAGATATCATCACCGATGATTGCGCTTGATCGCTCAAGTTATTGCGATTTCCGCGCGTCGAGTTCGTTGTATTTTTTGCTGAATTGCGTAATTCGCAGGTGCTGTGTTGGCGTACCGTTCCTACCGACAGCACCCAGATTGGCCAAGTGGCGAAAAAGTGCGAGCCGTACATGCGTCAAGTGTTTGTTACCGGCGAGCAGGACGCGGAAACGCTCAAACGACAGGTGATTCGATTAATCTCTAAAGATAAATTAGGCTCGTCGGTTAGCTCTGGTCACCGTTCAGCTTCTCTAATTTTATATCGCAATTAGAATTTAAAAATAAAAAAATTCTTTTAGCCGACCAAATTTGCTTAATGAACGCCGATTACTATCGTCGAAATTTTTCAACATTTTTACTGAAACGTATATTAGCTTATAATTCGTATTCTCAAATGCAGTCTCATATTGGAAGGCTTGGGAAATTAATTTAATTTTCCAAGTTGTGCGTGCTATATCGCGCTTTGAGTTAAACAACTTGGCATTAAACGGCTTCGCCAATTTATAAAATTAGAACTCGGATTCATCGCGGATAGCCGCAAATTTTCAAGGCCGTGGCCGTTCGCGGTCCCTTTTGTTTGATCGATCGCGTCGCGTAATTTATATTATACCTCCCCCGCATCTACTTAAATTTCGATTGTACTCCGGTAGATTTTCGTCCTGAGAAAACGATCGTCGCACACGATTCCACGACCGGAATTGCGGTGCTACATCTGCTCACTGTCGTTGAAGACAATAGTCTACAAAGGTCAACTCACCGCCGACCAACTATGGCTGTATTTCACGGATCTGAAAGTGAGTTATTTTTGCGCTGTTTTCCTTTCCCTCAGAAAAAAAAATCTCTTGCTTAAAAGTCTTACGTAAACCGTGCATTTATTATGCGCGCGAAACAGTAATGTAATAGACGTAATCTTTATGTCTTTTTTTTTTTTTTCCCGTGCTAGTCCCCGAAATTCGAGACCTACTTGGCCCTGGTACACACGCGGTTCTCTACAAATACTTTTCCGAGCTGGGAAAGAGCGCACCCTTTACGGTAAGATACTACAAAAGCCCTATTAGTATCGCAGATAATGTGATATATCGCAATCGGTCATTTCGGAAAGGTAAATAAATTTTTTTCAAGATTTAAAGCTTGAAATTGATAGCTTCAAGAGCGATAAGAAATCTGAAAAAAAAAAAAAATTGCAAATTCGCTTTCCGTCGTACAATCACATCGTTAAATTTTATTGCTTTATAAAACGTACATATTATTGCTAATATATCTTCTTCAATTTTAATCACCAAAAGAAAGAACCGATAAAATAAACTTTAAAAAGTATAAAAAGGCAGATTGTTTGAGCTTTTTCTTTCCGACATTTTTTTACACGACTGTTGCGAAACTACAGTTTTTATTACTTCAAAAGTAACTAAATGATAATGATTCTATTTAAAACTCTTATCGAGTACAAGGTCATATTAATTATTAACCACTTTGTTGTAGCACCTTTATACTCGTTCCCCTTTTCTACGTTATATATATATATTTTTTTTTTTCCAGCGTGTGAAATCTATGAATCACGTTTATTTCATAAACAATACACCGCAAAATTAAATCCTGTCCTCTCAGGCTTCGAATAAGCTTTTCTCTTTTCCTTTCTTTTATTTTTTTTATTTTTTTATTAGCAAAAGAAATATAATTTGGTCGTGATTATCGCAAGGAATTTTTACCCACCCCAAATAATGAATATCGATATAACGTGCGCCGTTTGTTAATAGTTTGCTCGCTCATAATGGCGAAATAAATACTCTACGCGGCAACGTGAACTTCATGAAGGCGCGAGAGGGTGTGATGAGCAGCCAGATATACGGCGATCAGTTGAAGCAGCTCTACCCCGTCGTGGAGCCGAATCTTTCGGACTCCGGATCGGCAGACTGCGTACTCGAATTCCTAGTGATGGCAGGACAACGTTCGCTGCCCGAGGTAAAGAAACGTTTCAATAATAACTAGCTACGATCTTTCAACTCCGTAGATTCCTAATTACGAACATCTTTTCTCTAGCATCTTTCCTAGACATTTAATCTCTTTAAAAATCAAAAAGCCACTGTTTTGCCCTGATTAAACTAAATAATATTAATTTCTTTAAGTTGTCGCTACTCGCGTACCCGAATTTCTTAATTAATCAGCTCCTCGATTTTTAAAATAACCCCACGCGTTTAAAACACCGTTATTGACACCCCAGGCTGTCATGACGATGGTACCAGAGGCCTGGCAGAACGACTTGACAATGGCTACTGAAAAGCGGGACTTCTACCACTGGGCGGCCTGCGCCATGGAGCCGTGGGACGGTCCGGCTCTATTGACTTTCACCGACGGCCGCTACGTCGGCGCTATTTTGGACAGGTAGAAATTTTCTATCTCTCGTCAAGTATTGTTTATCACACGTTTCTACGTAGGCTCCACTTCCCTCTCGTTCGTGCCACCTGGTAACCCTCGCCCACATTTTGTGCCCGTAGACCCGCGAACCTGCGACCATCTCGAATCGCGAAGCGATTCGCGGTTGCGTTGGTTCTTGGATCTTTGGCCCTACTGATTTTTCAACACTTTGAATCCGGTCGCGCCGACGACGCGCGTGCCACATTTAAAAATAAATCGCCGGGCGTTGTTAATCGACTTTGGTAATATCGGCTGAACGAATAACGTAGAAAACTTTAAATGCGAATTTGGAAATCTTTAAAGGCCGTTAGATTGTTGAAGTGAAATAAATGTGGCGATCAATTATTCACGACTGCTGAGGATGTTCAGAAAAAAATGCGGAGGACGAACGTATAATTAATTCGCTGTTGCGCAAGAACTCCCGAAAAACTATATTTGTGAGAATTCACGTAAACTCGCTGGAAGCTGTACAGGTAAGAGAGTGGATTCTTCGCATCGAAATGATATCGCGCAACAGCGAATTAATACCGTAATGAATCGTTAATAAAACTTAAAGCTTGAAGCGTTTATTAAATGTCGAATTTTCCTGAAGGAAATAATTAAATATTTCGCAATAATAAAATTGAAAGCCTCGACAGTTGAGAGTAAACCTTAATTAAGAAAAGTCACGCGATGTAATTAACTCTTTGCATTATTTCTGCGAGAATAGCAGTCTTCTCTCGTTTACGAGTTCTATCTCGGAAAATGTAATTTTATTTCGCGTTTTTATTCGTAATTTAAATTGAGCGCTGTTAAAGCACCTTCCGCGTTCTCCACCTTGCAAAAGCTCGCGAGTAAATCTAGCGCAAAGAATTGAGCCGGAGCGGGATCCAAAGTGTTGAAAGGATTCTGTTGAAAGAGGAGCCGAACGAAAGGACTCTGCGGTATCGTTTGTTAGGGGAGCCGCGAGGAAAGAATGCTAGGCTACGTGGGCGTATATTACTACGCTTTACAAGACGCATTCAGCAGGATTAACGGTGCTCACGAAATATATGAGAACGGTGCACACGTGTAGAGATATTCTCGGGTACAGGTAAACACGGATCTCTAAGGCGGAGGGAAGTCGTGCAGTCGAATGAAGGGCAGACGGAACCCTTCACCTCACGTCCTACGAATTTTTTTTTATTTTTTTATATTTACCGAGACTGTAACTTACTATAAAAATATTTCTTAGGGGGGAAAAAAAATAGACGATCCCTTCGCGAAGATATTTTTACAAAATTTGTTTTAGGATAGTCGTCGAGTTCTTTTTATGTAAAAGTGGTGAGCTTACGTTTAATGAATGACGATCTCTAAGAGAAGATACGAGTACGCATGTTTTTCTTTCTTTCTTTTTTCTTATTTTTTAATTATTTTAGAACCGAAAATAATTAAACGTTACCTTTTAATATTCTTTCTAAATTTCGGAATTGAACAAATATCTATTTTAATTACAAATTTTTTTTTAACACTCTTCTATTGTTCTTAATTACAAGATGTGCTTGAATACGAGATTATATTACAACGGGCAATTATTCAGAATTAAAAGTAAATGTAAAAAGAGGACAAAGTGTTACCTAAAAATTTTACAAAAGTGACAAATCCGGAGAGACTTCGCGCGACTTCCCTTTGCCCTACCTTGTTCTGTACAGCCGAAGCAAGAGTCAATGTTAACGATTAACTAAGTGTCCATCGTTGTCCCAACGTGCTGCTAACGCAGGTAAATAGGGCCTAGGCCACGGGACTGAGAGAGCGAGAGAAAGAAAGATGATATAGAGAGAGAGAGAGTATAACGCGAGTAAGCCAGCAGGAAGGCAGGCAAGCGAACGAACGAACGAACAGCAATGTAGTTCACTCAGCTGATACCTAGCGCAAGACACAGAGGTGGTGTGAAATACAAAAGACCTTTTTGAATTTTTGTTTGGCAGAAACGGCCTGCGCCCGTCGCGCTTCTACGTCACTAAGGATAACATGATGGTGATGGCGTCCGAAGTGGGCGTCTATGATACTCCGCCCAGCAATGTAGTCCTGAAGGTAAACGAAGGAAATATGCGCATCCCAAGCACCAGCCGGGTACCACGGGAGTGTCTCCCGCTCAGTCTCAGGCGGAGACCGCTAGCTCACAGTGATTTATGATTTACGCGACGAGTCTCAAACCTCGTATGCTCAATCTTTTTCTCCCTAGCCCCACATCTTCTATCATCTCCGCGCCTTCTCAACATTTCTCCCCCGATATACAGCAAATTTCAGCTAGTCGAAGAGCGACCCACGGGAGCCCCCCCCCTTCGCGTCTGTCCGGAGAAGTTGGACCCTGTTCCCACCTGGCCCGGGATATCACGGCGTGGATAACGACAACTGAGCTCGCATTACAATTGTATAAAAGCAGTGCTTGCGCACGCTAGTCGCGCGACAAGCCGCCTTTGGATCTTTTAACGTCGCTTGGCGGCCTCGCTGGCCGAGGGTAACCCCCTCGTCGGGTTACTTTCGACGGGCACGAGTCCCTTTTGCGCGGAAGCACTTTCGGAAAGTGCCTTTTCCCGGTGAGGCAACCCTCGCGCCAGCGGGACTGCCAACACGCAATATCTAGCTTCGATAACGCGTCCCATCATTTTCGACGGCTCGCATTCGTTTCGTCGACTGACTACTGTTGTGTCATAAAACGACCCGCTTTGCCGACTTCCCGCTGATCCCTCGTTAGGCGAGGAGGAAGAGAAGGTGGCAACACGAGCGAACTCTTTTTTTTTTTTTTATTAGAAAACCGAGCCCGAACCGTTCGCCGGCAGTAGAACTCGCAGGGTGGAAATTGGAGAAAGAGTCGTATACAGCTTGTTGATTCCGGCGCGGACAAATGATTTTTTGCAGATTTTATGGCTTTGATAATTGCATGCTTACGCAAATTTTTAGTTCCAGAGGTCTTTGGTTATACAAATCGTTGATCATGTACGTCCTTGGTTACATATGTTTGCGTCCTCGGCCAGGTTCTTTAATCTGTGGGCGTCTTCGTTCTGAGATGCAAGCACCATCATGCGATTTGTTTGCTACACAAATCACTTTTTTTCTCACCGTATCTCATCTATGTCTAACAAGTTACATTACTCATTACATTTTGGCGTTCCCGCTGGAAGCAACAAGCGTATCCGGTTTACGTCGGGTCCTAGTAAATCTCATTTCAAACGATCGAGCCGGGCTAGTCGAAGAAGACGCTCGTGCGAAAATAAAACCCAGAGTTCTCTACCACGCGAACGAGAGCAATTTACATTTAAACGCTCGTCAGACGTTCTTGTGCGAATTCTAAACCTCAGATACTGCCGAAACAATGTAATGTACTGGCACTCTGCCTTTACATCGACCGTAAAATTTTTCCAAACCATCGCCGACCTCATCTGGGACTCGGTAATCCTCGAATGTATATTTCGCGTTTCTCTCTTTTTTTTTTAATATTTTTTTTTTATTTTTAATTTTTTTATTTTTTTTTCGACGACAAGGCTACAGAAATGTCGCATTCGAGGATTAGAGGTGAGAATCGGCGGCGACGTTCGGAAAGTCGGTAAGGGCAGACTGTCACCCAATCCGCAATACCTATTCGCCGTATACATGTGTAATAGCTAATCACATATATCGTATTTTATTTATTTTTTGATCATGTATCATGTATGATGTATAATTTGTCATTTAGGGACTAGGTTTGTATAGAGCTGTAGGACCGTCATCCAGTGCTGTCATATGAATGTCGATCACCGACGTGTCGAACCCGTTCTATGGCGATTATTGGGGTACTCTTTTATTTGCAGAGTCGCTTGAAGCCTGGCCGGATGCTTCTCGTTGACACCGAAGAGAAGAGGATCATACAAGATGTCGAGCTGAAATTGCAGATCGCTCGTAGCAGGCCTCACTCCAAGTGGCTTAAGGAACAGGTATCTAAGTGTGCTTCTCGCCGAACGGGACCGGTTCGCGACTGTCGCGTCGTCATGATTAAACGCCGCCCTCCCCCCCTCCCCCTTCGGGCGATAAAGTTAAAATTCAGGCCCTATTTTAAGAATTTACTCGAGATAGAAAATTTTTATCCTTTCACGAACTTTTCTATACGAATTTCTAATACTTTTGTATTTTTTTTTCTTTTTTTTTTTACACCGTGACGCTCTGTATAATTTTTATACGAGGTATGCTTGCATGAAGAATTATTGCATATTACGCCTACAGACCGATTACTCAGTGAATTAATATTACCTAGTTCAGCTACTAACGCACTTTAAATTCATATGTTATTTCGTGTGTCGTATGTAATGTCGTATGTAAATTCGTATGCGAGTATGAATGTTACTGCTTTAATATGTATACATATATATATATTTTTTTTTTTCTTTTTTTTTTCTTTTTAAATACTTAATTCAAGATTTCCGTTAATTATAGAGAAAAATCGCAATAATGTATTTAGATTGAAATTTACATTGAAATCACAAGAAAACATTTCTAATGCAAAACTAACTTTTTTTTTATACTGCTGTACACGCTGTTATCGTCGCATACGCAGAGGGTGAGTCAGTCTAGTCATATCAGTTTGATATGTTGATTTCTTTCAATCGGATAAACAGGTGGAAGTTTAGTATGTACAGTAGATAGTAATGTATATAATAATTATAATTTACATTAATATTATAATTATTATATATCAATAATATATGTATAATATATGTATATATTATAAATATATTACAAATAAAATAGCAATGTCCTCAAAAACTAATTCAAATAACGTTCTTCTTGCATGAAAATTCGTGGCATCTACTTTTTTTTTTTTTTTTTTTTTTTAATCTCTCAGTCAACTAATTAATTAATCTACCTAATGGAACTATCGGCTCGACATGTACTTGTGCTCGATCGTAAGATCAGTTGTTGTAGCAGCAGTTCTATTATTTAACTCCGCCCTGCTTTTATCTTTAGCAACTAGTAATTAGTAACGCTATTCTGAACGCAGATCACTATGGACGAAATGCGCGCCGCGTATGTTCGCAACAGCAACGTGGGGGACGTGATCGAGAACGGCCTGTCTACCGAGACGGCTATCGTGAAGAAGAACGCGATTAACAGCGAGAGTGAGGTCTCGGCCGTGAACAGGGTCTGGAGCGGCGACAAACGGCTCTCCCTTTACGGTTACACTCTGGAAACTATTAACTTGCTACTTTTGCCGATGGTGCAAACCAAGTATGTATTCTATTAATTTTTTTTTTTTTTTATTAACTTTTCACTTCCCTAATGTTCAACAATAACGAATGTAATTTACTTTTAGGAAAGAAGCGTTAGGATCAATGGGCAACGACGCTCCTCTGGCGTGTCTATCCGAATTTCAGCCACTGTTGTACGATTATTTTAAGCAGTTATTCGCGCAGGTAAGCTAAAGTTTAACTGTCGTCGACTGAAACGCGAGAATACCGCGAAGAGAATAGAATCGTAGAAATTTATTGATTGCATTATCATGTAGTTTATGATTTTTTTTTAGGTAACGAACCCACCGATTGACCCGTTTCGCGAGAAAATCGTCATGTCGATGCTTTGCCCGATCGGGCCCGAGAGCAATATCCTAGAGCCGAACGAGCTGCAGGTGCATCGTCTATTCCTGCCGCAGCCAATATTATCCCTAGGTGATCTCGAGGTTCTCAAGAACACGACCCACCGTAATTGGAGAACAAAGGTGATAGATATTACTTACCCCGTTGAGGATGGACCCGCCGGTTTAGTGAAGACCCTGGACCGAGTAAACAATGAGGCTAATGCGGCCGCCAAGGCTGGTTATCAGCTCCTCGTACTGTCCGATCGGCAAGGTGGTCCAACAAGGTTAGTTATCCTGTAAATTAAATTAAAACAACGTATTTAGAATTGAGAAGACTTGAAAAAAAATGGGAATTACCGATTTAAGACTATATTATTAATAAGTATAAATTAAAAATAATTAGAATTAAAATACATTAATATGATTAATATATTGCCGAATAAATAATTAAATTAAATTAAAATTAAATTGAAAATATATATTACTAATTAAATAATTAAATGTCTGTTTAATTGGCTAGAGTGCCGGTAAGCAGCCTGTTAGCCCTGGGCGCAGTTCATCATAATCTGATCGAGGAGAGACAACGAATGAAGGTCGGCCTCATACTGGAGACCGCCGAAGCTAGAGAGGTTCATCACATTTGCGTGCTACTTGGCTACGGAGCAGACGCTATATGTCCTTACTTAGTGTTTGAGATGGCGAAGAATCTGAGAGCGGATCACGTTTTCGACGAAACCTTCACCGACGATATTATTTTCAAGGTAAACCTTGCGCAACGAAAGCTAGCGCTCGATCGAGAAGAACGTTCCGTTCGAATACGGTGAGCGAAAATAAAAATTGTTCAATTGTTTACACATATCCGCAGAATTACGCAGAAGCGATGGAACGAGGAATTGCAAAAGTGATGGCTAAGATGGGAATCTCGACTTTGCAGTCTTATAAAGGAGCGCAAATATTCGAAGCGGTCGGATTGGCCGACGAGGTCATCGACAAATGCTTCAAGGTAAAATGAATACCATAATTATTTTTGTTACTTTTAAATTTAACTATTTAAATATCTGTAAAAGTAAATTTTTTAGAGTATTGTTCTGTAGTTTAGATGCAAATGATTAATAAATGGATCCAATTAATGATTTTCTAATGATTCGAACTTTTCGCAATGATGCATTCTAATAAAATTTTATCTATAGCATAACGTTAATATATTAATTTTTTTTTAATGACGAATTTTGCGGACTTGAATTTTACAGGGTACTCATTCTCGTATTGGTGGAGTAACGTTTGATATTTTGGGCAAAGAGGCGTTTGAGCGGCATCAAATAACATACTGGGATAAACCAATGGACATGCTGGTGATTCGCAACCCGGGAATCTATCACTGGCGATCTGGTGGCGAGAAACATATCAACGATCCTGCTAGCATCGCCAGTTTACAAGTGAATAAAATTATCACCTTAATTATTATTATTTTGCAAATTTCGATCATCAAAGAAACATATTTTGTCGTCGAAGATTATTAAATGTTGCCGAAAATTACTAAATGTAAAAGTTTCCTTTAAAAAAGAAGCGCTACGATGCATAATTTTTTTTAAAACGTTTACTTACCAAAAAAATTATAATTAGGTTTTAATTTTATTCAATGTTTTCTTACGATCGTTTCTCTTTCGTCAGGAATACGTTGTCTCAAAAAACAATTCCGCATACGAGAATTATCGCAGAACCACGATGGAAGTGGTGAAAGCCTGCACTTTGCGCGGTCAACTGGAATTGAAAAAATCACGAGACCCGATCCCCGTCGCAGACGTAGAGCCCGCGTCAGAAATAGTGAAACGCTTCGCGACTGGCGCGATGAGTTTCGGCAGCATTTCCTTAGAGGCTCACAGTACCCTAGCAATCGCCATGAACCGCATCGGCGGCAAGTCGAATACCGGCGAAGGTGGTGAAAACGCGGACAGGTACAACGAAGCAGAAGCGATATTTATAAAAAAAAAAAAATTTAAGAACACGTCTTATATTAAAATTATTCATTAATTAATTTAAATTGAAAATGACTGATCGAATCGTTATCGTTATCCAACAGATATCTGAATCAAGACCCGGAGTTCAGCAAGCGCTCGTCTATCAAGCAAGTTGCGAGCGGTCGCTTCGGCGTGACTGCCAGCTACCTGGCGAACGCGGACGATCTACAAATCAAGATGGCTCAAGGTGCGAAGCCCGGCGAAGGCGGCGAGCTTCCTGGTTACAAAGTCACCGCGGAGATCGCTGCGACCAGGCACTCCGTACCGGGAGTCGGTTTAATCTCGCCGCCGCCGCATCACGATATCTACTCGATCGAGGACCTAGCTGAATTGATTTACGACCTCAAGTGCGCTAATCCGAACGCCCGCATCTCCGTTAAACTCGTATCCGAGGTGGGAGTGGGCGTCGTCGCCGCCGGCGTCGCCAAGGGTAAGGCCGAACACGTGGTGATCTCTGGCCACGACGGCGGCACCGGCGCCAGCAGCTGGACCGGAATCAAATCCGCCGGTCTGCCCTGGGAGTTGGGCATCGCCGAGACGCACCAGGTGCTGACCCTGAACAACCTACGGTCGCGCATGATCGTCCAGGCGGACGGCCAGATGCGCACGGGCTTCGACATCGTGGTGGCCGCGTTACTCGGCGCGGACGAATTCGGCTTCAGCACCGCCCCGCTGATCGCGATGGGTTGCACAATGATGAGGAAGTGCCACCTGAATACCTGCCCAGTGGGCATCGCTACGCAAGACCCGGTGCTGCGAAAGAAGTTCGAGGGCAAGCCAGAGCACGTGGTGAATTTCTTTTTTGCGCTTGCCGAAGAGGTGCGCTCGCATATGGCTTACCTAGGTATCCGCAAGTTTCAAGATTTAATCGGACGCACCGACCTCCTCAAAGTGCGAAGCGACATTTCCGTCGAGAAAGCCAAAACCTTGAACCTCGCCAATGTTCTGCGAAACGCCCTCGACTTGAGACCCGGCGTGAACATCAGAGGCGGCACCGTTAAGCAGGATTTCCAATTAGAAAATCGACTCGATAATAAACTAATCAAACTAGCCGAGCCCGTTTTAAACGGAGCGCAAACGCGGGCAGATATCGAGATGATTATTAACAACGAATGTAGAGCGTTCGGGTCGACGTTAAGTTATTACGTGGCTAAACGATTTGGAGAGGACGGGCTGCCCGAGCACAGCATCAATATCGCGATGAAAGGCTCGGCGGGACAAAGTTTCTGCGCTTTTATGACGAAAGGAATTCACGTTACTCTCGAGGGCGACGCTAACGACTACGTTGGCAAGGGTCTCTGCGGAGGTGAGATCGTTATATACCCGCCGAAGGATTCGGAATTCAACTCGGAGGCGAACGTGATCGTTGGGAACGTCTGCCTTTACGGGGCCACTTCCGGGAAAGCCTACTTCCGCGGCATTGCTGCCGAGAGGTTCAGCGTGCGCAACAGCGGGGCTATCGTTGTGGTGGAAGGTGTGGGTGATCACGGTTGCGAATATATGACCGGTGGCTGTGCCTTGATACTGGGTCTTACCGGCAGAAACTTCGCGGCCGGGATGTCCGGCGGAATCGCGTACGTCTTGGACGTCGACGGGTCTTTCAAGAGCAAATGTAACCCTGAAATGGTGGAGCTACTGCCGCTTACCAAGCCGGAAGAGATCGCCTACGTGAAGCAGCTGCTGGAAGAATTTATCGAAAAGACCGGCTCGTTGATCGCGCAGGATTTGCTTGCCACGTGGCCGGAGCCGACGACGCGATTCGTCAAAGTCTTCCCTTACGAATACCAGCGAGCTCTCAAACAGCTGGAAGAATCGAAGCAGCAACAAACTACCAACGTGGTAAACGGTAACGCTCAGATAACGAATGGCAAAATTAAAGATATCGAGGACTCGATAGAAGATGCGGAAATGGCACAGCGGAAGCTCGACAAGATTAAGGGCTTTATGAAGTACTCTAGGCAGAAGGTCATGTACAGACCGGCCGAAAAGCGCTTAGAAGACTGGGACGAGATATACAATTTCCAAGGCGTTAGAAAGACGCTACGAGTGCAAGCTGCGAGGTGCATGGAGTGCGGCGTGCCATTTTGCCAGAGCAGCCACGGCTGCCCATTGGGCAACATTATTCCTAAGTGGAACGATCTCGTGTTCCATCAAAACTGGAAAGAGGCCTTGAATCAATTGCTACAAACTAATAACTTCCCCGGTAAGTCAAGAATAATTAATTTGCAAAAATATTTTATATTAAATACGAATTCTCTTTTAGTAATAAATTTCATTTAACTGCGAATTTGATTTTCTTTTCTACATACAATAAACTATATAAATAATTTTTATTTCAATTATTTTATTTTAATAATAAATTTTAATATTTTTTTAATTTAATAATAATATAAATAAAAATATAATTATAATAATAATTTAATAATAAATTTTTAAAATAAAATAATAAATTATTTTTGATAATAAAAAGAGATTGGATAAATTTTTCGAAATTAAATTATTCCAGAGTTCACCGGAAGAGTTTGCCCCGCGCCCTGCGAAGGTGCATGCGTCCTAGGTATCTCCGAACCGCCCGTAACAATTAAAAACATCGAGTGCGCTATAATCGATCACGCGTTCGAACAAGGCTGGATCGTGCCTCACCCACCGGCCAGAAGAACCGGACGATTGGTAGCTATAATCGGATCCGGTCCCGCAGGATTAGCTGCCGCTCATCAACTAAACAAAGCGGGCCATACGGTAACAGTATTCGAGAGAAACGACAGAATCGGTGGACTGCTGCAGTACGGCATACCGACGATGAAACTATCAAAGCAAGTCGTACAGAGAAGAGTTTCTTTACTCGCCGCGGAAGGAATTATTTTCAAGACAAACGTCGACGTGGGGAAAAATATTACAATGCAGGTAAACTAGCGCGACAATTTTTTTTCTACAATATATATCGTCATTATAAATGTGTGGAAGAGAAAGAAAAAATTTTCTGATCCCCGCATAACGTTTATATTATTTCAGGAACTTCAAGAACAGTACGACGCGGTATTATTATGTACGGGAGCGACGTGGCCACGAGATCTACCGATTCCTGGTCGACAGTTGGAGGGAATACACTTTGCTGTGAGCTTTTTGGAGCATTGGCAAAAGAAACAAATGGGTAACGCGGCGCCTTTAGATATGCGGCTGATAGCCAAGGGCAAAGATGTCGTCATCATAGGCGGCGGTGACACTGGGTGCGATTGTATAGCAACCTCGTTGCGTCAAGGCGCGAAGACGATTACGACCTTTGAAATCTTGCCCGAGCCGCCGGCCCAGAGAGGCAAGGATAACCCGTGGCCTCAATTCCCACGAGTGTTCAAAGTTGACTACGGTCATGAGGAAGTGTCCCTAAAATTCGGTCGAGATCCACGTAGATACAGCACGCTGAGCAAGGAGTTCCTGGACGACGGGAAGGGTCATGTATGCGGCATCAAAACGGTGACTGTGGAATGGCGAAAGGACGATAATGGTCGGTGGAAAATGGAGGAAGTGCCAAACTCGGAGAAGGTGTACAAGTGCGACCTAGTGCTACTCGCCATGGGTTTTCTCGGGCCCGAGAAATACATCGCCACGGAAGTGAACGCTGAATTAGACGAAAGGGGAAACTATAAGACTCCGATTGGAAAATATCGTACAAATTTGCCCAACATTTACGCGGCAGGCGGTTAGTATATTAATATCTAAATTAAACGTTAAATGTCTAATAAAAAGTTTTTGTTTTTCTTTAAAAAAAAATTTTTTTTTCTCTAATTTAATCTTTTGACTTTATCGTACATATTTTTGTTAATTAGATTGTAGACGTGGACAGTCTCTCGTAGTGTGGGCGATTGCAGAAGGCAGATTGGCCGCGAAGGAAATTGATTTGGCCTTGATGGGAGAAACCGGCCTTCCCGGAAGCGGTGGTGTCATAATTGGCGTTAGCGCTTAAGGACCTCTCGATGGATGTTGGTCTTCCAATTAAAATGAGAAAGGAGCCACCGTGCACGCGTACCGCGAGGAAAAAGTCGTATCGACTATCAGGAGGCAAGGAGGAAAGTCCTTGAAGGTTCAAGGGTGGAAAGCTGTATGATTTGAGGATTCGAAAGTTCCAAGGAGACACAGCCTAGAATTATAGAATTCGGAAAATCTAAGAGTCTGAAGGATGTCAATATTCAGAATGAACTTCAAACAATTCAATAATTTGTTAATCCTAAGACGTGTGCGAAGATCGAAGAAAAACTCTCTTAGGACTTAAACGAATGACTCTAAAATTTCAAGCATTAAACGTCTAAAGACCAGCAATTTCGTGCAATTGAATTTTACGATATCTACGAATTAGATCTTAGGGTTCAAAAGTTCAAATAATTAAGAATTTAACAGCGAGAGTATTACAGAAGCGAAATCTGGCTTTTTCGCAGATGCAAAAGAATTGAAGAATCGAAAGAGCTAACAATTTAAGGTATCGTTAAAGAATTAAAGAAAAAGATTGCGATAACCTAACTCAAAATTGCAAGAATTTAGGACACTGTTCGAGAGTTTTTGAAAATATAAGAATTTATGATACAGAAATTTTATCTGAGAAAGCTGAAAAAAAATATTATATTCCAAATATTTTTTAATCAAATTTATTAGTCGTGCGACGAAAATAATTCATTCTAAAGTGAACCACCTAATAATTTCCTTATCCGGAGGCACAACAGCTCTGAAAACTAAAGGTTGCTACTTTTAAGGGCTACGACAAAATGAAAAATTGGAGAAACTGACGAGTTTCGAGTATTGTAAGTCTAAGCGATTAGAAGCGATTCGAGAATTTAAGGATCTAAGGATTCTCAGACTTCGATCTGGGATGTGATATAATCAAGTGAGAAAGCGAGACACGAAGTAAGATAAGTTTTTGCGACGCGAATCTCGCCGTGTCGTAGCGACGGCAGGCGTAATTTCTCCGTAACATAGTGGAGTCGTCTAAGCATCTTGTTCGTCCAATTAGAATTACTCATAACGCGAGAGAATTAGAGCTTCGAACGTAGAGAAATGAACAAGCTGGTGGCAGGATCTATGTAATCCACGCGTGGATTTCTATCAAACGGTATACTTTGCCAATTGGAAATAATTTTCAACACTCGATCGCAAATCTATTATTTTAAAAACAAACAAAAAAAAAAAAAAAAAGAAAGAAAAAAGAAAAAGAAAAAAAAGAAAGAAAGGGATGTTTCAACAGAGAGTTGTCTACGAAGTATACCTATGCAATACGTTCTTTAACTTTTCGAAGTGAATATTGAAAACGCAAAGATATTTTCAATTATCTTTACGATACAATTTAGGTACTTAAAATATGATTACCAATTTATTCCTTTATAGGGCAAAACATTCGACTGTAATTACTAATGAAACTTATGTGTAAGTACAAAAGAGTATCCGTATGTCACCATTTTCGTTCTACTTTTCGTTTTAAAATAGCATTTAAGGATGTAAACGTGAAACAGATCGTAAAGGCGGTTGCGAAATAAAAATAATATTCATGCATTATCATCTTTGTTTCTCTGAATCTCATTTTATTAGCGAATAAACTCGGTGCATAAAAAGTTAAGATGTTACGTGCACGTGAAAGTTAGCTGTAGATATTACTATTATTATCGGCTGTACCATTTGCGTGATAATATCCCTTATAAAAATTTACAACCGATAACGTATTTATAACCTTTGTTGCTTTATCAATGCGATAAAAAGTTTTTTTCTTTTTTTTTTTACAATCACGCAAATAAGCTTCTTCTACGTTATTCCATTTACTATTGAATCGGCAAACTCCCTTCGAAAGTGATTTCGTTAAAGCTTCGCAAATTATACAAAGCTGAGAATATAAATTAACGACGAGTCGTCTCATAATTTATGTTTCTTTTCCCTCTCGGTATGCGATGGACAAATAATATTATTGCGAAATAAAAAATGATGGCATACGAGTACTTTTTTCCCGGTATACTTATTTTGTCATTCGTTTAAAGATCGTTTTAATACATTCGCGTCGGGTAACTTATAATTTATCTTTGATTTTTCTTACCAGAAGCGATCTGAAGACTCTAGCATTAGTTACCCGGCGCGAATGCATTAATAATGATTATATATTATAGTGTATTTAGCGTTCTTAGGCATTCGCCTAGGTTGCCTAGCATATTACGACGAATCTGCGTGTATTATTGACGAGAGAGAAAAAAAAAGAAATAAAAAAAAAAGAAAAGGTTACACGGATAACTAAAGAATAATGCTGTAGCATAAATAATAAGATAACGTAGCACCTGTATTATATATACTGTATGTATTATGTATCTCGTTCACTGCAGTTCCACGATTCTGCCGATTAATATGATTAATTCACAGTTAAATTTCTGCAGACGTGGAAGGAGCAATTGTTTAACCCGTTAACCGTACATTCGCAATAATAATTGGGCGAGCTCAATCGCAAATTAATTACTTACAAAAATTCCATTTAATTGATTGTATTCTAATTATAATTTTCCGCTCGTGTTCCTCGATGAAAATTGAAATATTAATTTATTAATTTAAATATAAAAACGGTATTCTAAGTTTGCTCTTTAATATAAAAAGATTTATGTTAAAAAAGTAATAAACTAAATTGCCGTAATTTATTATTTAATTGTCTGAAATGCAATGAAATTATTTTTAATTAATATTATTTTGAACACGACTGCTTTTCGTTTGAGTTTGAATGAAATTATATTTGATTGCGAAGGGAAATGAAGTAATCGGTGTCGGTTAATGGGTTAATTTCAACGGAGACTACTCGGTCGAGCGTCTTCGATGCTTCTGCGAACTGAAAAATACTGTCGCGTCGATCAATTGCGCTTGTGCAAATTGCAATTTTACTTTTACACGCTTCCTGTCGGGAAGGGTTTAACGGTTTAGTGCTTCTGACTTCTAATCACGTTTCTGCAAGAGAATTCCCGATTTCGAAAAGAGACAACAAGCCCGCTGAAGCCTTAAATTAAAAACCTTGCCGCTAAAATTTATTATCAACGAACGTAAATCAACGTTTCGCATTTAGAGGCGATTTATTTCTAACGCAGTTTACCTTTTTATTGATAGCCTTGTAAATTTCAATACATACAATATCTCGAGACAATAAATATATATTGAATGTTACGAGCAATATATGTTTCCGTTCTTTACCCGCAATATGATCGAGCACCACGATTCGCCCGTTTCGATTCGGTCGGTGAACGAAAACGGTTACCTCGCTCAAATACAAATAATTCTACTCACCGAAGTAGAAAGCCGCAGCCGCTCCGTCCTCGCGAACCCAAAGTCCCAGCGTTAGCTCGAGCATCCTCAGGTCACTCACAACATTCACTCGCGTCCGATTATTAATTATCTAATTGCGATCAAGAGACGAGTAACACGTTCCCGTAAATGTCCAACGTTTTACCCGACATTGTCGCGACGAACGCGGCGCGAGAGAGACAACATGACGGGCGCGTCGCCCGGCACTCACCGTTTTGCCCGCCTTCCCCTCTGTCTCTTCCCCTTGAGCGATTTCGAGTCGTAAAAGAAATGCTCATCGGAAATAACCGCCGGCATGCCGCGTTAGCCCGCACATTACGAGATTGTTAGAGTCTTCTGGTGCACTCGCGACGCGGAAATCGCGCGCGTAAACTCGCTTGAACGTGCGAGAGAGAGAAAGCCGGCCGGAGCGCAACCGACTTCGAAAGAACGGGCTTGAATACGCGAGGCGCGCATGCGTTTCGCAGGTGCCGTTTCGTTGCACGACCCGCACTTGGCGACGACGCCGCACAAATTGACGATCGCTTACCGAAATTCGTTGATTTGGCGTTACGCGACGGTCGCCGCCGGCCTTCCGGTCGGTGTCCAGAGGCGGTGGCCTTCGCCCGCGTCTTTCTCCCGGCGAACGGAACGCGAAAAGCGCGCAACGACGGCGAGGCGGCAGCTCCGAGTCGCGGACTACGAATGACGACGCGTCGCGCCGCGGCGCGGTGCGAACCGGAACTCGCTGCACTTGCACGCGCCCTGAGTTACCTACGCGGGCAAATATGAAAATGTTCAGGCGTCATTCCGATTCCGATAATCCTATCACCTAACGTCACGGTGCCTCGACGCCGCGTGAGAACGCAGCGTATTTCATTTACGATTTCCGCACGTCAGCTCTGTCATGAGTTTAGCATGCGGCGCGTTCTCGACTGCAAAAAGATAGAATTTGTAAAGAAATTGTTCTTAAATTTGTGTCGCATTTGCAGATTTTTTAAGGCTACTGTTGAACATACATTTAATCTAGCAACGGTAGCAGAAGTGGAACAATATCGCGGCACCTTCGGCAACGCCACGCCAGCTTTCTAAACCCAGATAGATTCGTATCTCGGCTTAGCGTAAACAGAGAAATAAAGTTTAACTGCCCGCCGATATCGTTTATCTCGGAGTCTTCTTTGGAACAGGCGTTTGATTATGAATATCGTATACTGCAGCTATCCTTAAAAAAAAGAAAAAAGAAACATGGCAAATTATGTCACAGAGCTGCGATAGCGGAGAAACGGTATCGGTATCAGTCAATCCTGATTGAAAGATCAACGTACAAACTTAATTAATGCGATATCGAAATCTCGGACGTTGCAAAATAATGTTTTCTATATTTAACAAAATAATAGACATGTGAAAAAAGAAATAAAAATAGAAAAGGAAAAGATCTGACGTCGCTCAACGTCAGGAATTGTGTTCGCGATGCTGCGGCGGCGGCTAGCGTACGTGATCTTAGCGTTGTGTGCGTCGAATCTCACACGAAGCGCGCGCGTAGATGTGTTGCGAAGCACCGGTCACAGAGGACTGAGGGAGAACGCGGCCTACTACACCTCCCCGCGCTCGGCGGTCCAGAGAGGGAGAAGTCACGTACGCCAGCCACCATATCTGGCCTTACGCCGCTCGTCGCAGGGTAACGCCATATCTGCCTTTCAATCTACATTTCCGATACACTTCCAACAAAAATACCGCGCTTCGTAATTAACAACGTGCATAATTAATTCATCGTCGACCCTGCAATTATCCGATCCGCGTCGACTTTTTTTCTGCGTTTATTCGCGACTCCGGTCCCTACCTTTCATTTTTCTTTTCTTTTTTTTTCTTTTGTCTCTTTCTATTCAGCGATGCATCTCGCGAAGAGAAAGCGTTTCCACAAAACGCGGGCTCGTGTCTCTCTAGGTTTAGTTCCGCGTGGGACATTAACTCCCCGGGTCTTTCTCTCGATCCCCCTCTGGTCCCCCTTCGTTCCCTGCTCCGCCAAACGATCTCGCACAGTCCCGCTGTAGAGTTCAGCGGAATATTCCACGAACAGG
Source organism: Cardiocondyla obscurior (assembly GCF_019399895.1). NCBI lineage: Eukaryota > Metazoa > Arthropoda > Insecta > Hymenoptera > Formicidae > Cardiocondyla > Cardiocondyla obscurior. The sequence continues at coordinate 7,796,457 of NC_091864.1, forward strand.
CGGCGACGGTCCTTGTCCCTCACCGAGGCGGTTACGTAGCAGCATCTTCGTCGAACTGCGCGCCCTGGACCGTTTCATCCCCACCGTTTTCCCTCCGCACGCTTCCCACCCTTGTCACTCCACCCTTCGCCCCTGTCGATCATAGAGGGACCTAGGCCATTTCGGCACCCTAATCATAGCGAAGGGACTCTGTGCCACCCGAACAAAGGCTTTCCCTTTCGTCCGGGCCAAAGTGAACAAAGAAAACTCTTAGAGCGCTGTGAAAAATTAAGCGTTAACAAGATTTATTGTTTCTCTCTCTGTCCTTCCTACGGTTTTATGTTTTTTCCTTTTTTGCTTATTTTTTTTAGCGCTACTGGAAAAAAAACTTAAAACACGCGTGTCATAAATTACATTGTATTTATATGTAGACCAATTTTTTTTTTTTGTATTTATACCTTTGATTTACGTGGTTAGCTAATCGTTGTTTTTGTCGAAGTCGGATATCTACTTTAAGAAAAAGAAAAAAAGAATAATGACGCAATGCATTGATTATATCTCTTTTTTCTTCCGGTTTTAATTGCGTGAAAAAAAAACTGCAGAATGTATAATATGTTTATTATACGATAAGTATACTTGGGAAAAAAAAAAGAAAAAAAAGAAGGAAACTACGGTACGATTTTTCTAAATTTATCTCTACTAAAACTGGTTTCGTAATTATATAAAAATAAAAAGAAGCGAAATAACAGAACAAGTTTCTGCACACAATTCTCTGTATTGCTTCAATATTAGTTCGCAAATGTCGATACGCGAACAGAGTAACTCGATAATATTTCATTAATCCTTTTACATGCGATTTACTGACAATAATAATTAACTTCGTAATTATTTGCAGATTTAATTTAAAGTTGACTCTTGACGGTGATAAATAAATTTTTGTATTTCAACCGGCGCTTTATCTTCGGCGCGAATCCCGATTATATTTTCCCCGGCTCTCTCTACCTCTCTTTCCGGTTAAAGCCACCGATATCATATTTTAATATTCCTACCGAGGGCATTTCTACTAATTCCCGTAATAATCCTCCTCGATTTTCCAGGATTTGCTTCCCGGTGCTTCCAGCTGAACAGCCAAATATACCGAATATTACTTTCGGCGTCATTAAGAGGCGCGCTCTCTTTTCTCGATCCGCAATTTTCGCCTCGCGCGTTTCGCTCTTGCTGTCGATTTTACGACCAGTTACGCCGCCGTCGATTTGCAAAGTTCGCGATATACGAGCACTCGATTAGTGTAATTACGTAACGTACTTCCCGGGAATACGAATTACACCCGTGAACATACGTATACTACTTAATAACCGCGATCTCGCGCGTTTCCAGACGTTGCGCAAAACGAACTTAAATATCGCGAGGATGCCCAATGGGATCCCGTTCGTATCAGGTGATCTTAATAATGCCGGAAAAATTTTTAACGACGATTGATAGCGAGTCCACGCGGAGAATCGTATCCTTCTTCTATAATGCTTCAGCGGGCAAGTTTCGCGCGGCGATCTCGAGGCCGCGGATCAACCTGTCCGAATAGAAGCCCGCAGCTCGCTCGTGCAAGCGAAAAGACCGGGATACGGGTCGAAATGTCAATATCGATCTACCTGTTTAGCAGGATCGCCCGAACGACTACCGTTTCGATTCTTCACGGTGTTTTCTTTTTCTCTCCGACCTCCTCCTCCTCTCCTCCGACGATTTTTTTTTTTATACGTCACTCTTCCTTCTCGTCTCGGCCTCTCTCTCTTTCTTGCTACGCACCTCCACCTTACCCTCCCTCCCTCCGCACCCTTCGTTCCTTTGCTGCTCTACGACTCCTCCCAGCTTCTCTCTTTTCTCTTTTACTCCCTCTTCTATCGCGGCGTTTCCTTTTCTCGCCTCTCTCACCCGGTTTTTCGTTCTCTCTCTTTCTCCTTTTTATTTTTTTTCTTTTTAGCCCTCTCTTTCTCTCTCTTTCAGTTCTCTCTCGAACAGAGCCGGATTCGCGGGCGCTGAAGCCTCAGGCAATTAAAACGTGAACGTCTTGTACTAGAAAATAAGAAATGTCAACTTCGCCGCAATCGTCGTTTGAAACAGTCAAGACGAGAGACAAAGATACGCGATTCGTTGTACAAATTAAATGTAACGTAATTCACGCTAAAAACTCGATAATGATTTATCCAACTCCTGTAGTTATTAAAATTAAAAAAGAAAAAAAAACCCGTCTCTCGTCGAGATGAAGAGTTTCCCGAAAGTACAATAGAAAGTTCCTCGCGAAGCGAATAAAACACTTGGATCTTCGGCAAGGAGATAAGAACGAGAGGCGCGAGTTCGAAGATATACGTTTTCTGAGACGTTTCTCTCGATATACATAGTACAAAATATATGTATACTCGCAAAAAAAAAAAAATACATATATATATATATATTATTTTTAGTGCACAAACACGTTTCAGCGTTGCACAAAAGAACTTTTACAGCCCGCCCGTCCCGTCCTAAATCCGGTCCTGCGGCTCCATCTTCCATAAGACCCTTCTCGCAGTCCCCTTTTGCCTCCCTCGTCACTACCACGTTCTAACGTAGGCGAAAATAGCGGGTCAGCTGAACGAACGAGGGAGAGGGACGCTGATACTCAGCGGGGTAGCGAAAGAGACGTCTTTGTGCCGCGCTATCTTCGTCCAGGCGATCTTTCCTGTTTTCCTCCCTTCGCCTCCCCCCGATTCCGGTCCCTATAGAACACGCTCCTCTACGAGAAACGCTTCTTTGTTCTCCGTGCCCTTCCCTTCGCCGCGCGTAACGCAGGTAGCTCTCCCAAAAATCGTATTAAATCCGCCCCCTCGTATCATCGGCGGCTTAGAACACAAATGTTTTCCCCCCCATTCCCCTCTCCCTCCGCTCCCGAATACGACCCTCGGGAGTAGGTGATCCTCGAAAAACCCGCTTTCTTCCGAACGAAGGAAAGGCGAGTTTTGGGGAGAGCTGGATCGTTCGGCAAACGCGTCGAAAAAAAAAATGAAGATGCGTACTTGAAGATACAAACGCATCAATGCTTCGATTCAATTGTACAAAATCAGAGGGGATATTTTTCTAAGAGCAACAAAGTCTTTTAACCCTCCGGTAAACGCGTCAGGAGTTAAAACGTTGAATATAACTGAAATAATAAAGACCTGGCTCTACAATCGTGTCAATTTCTTTTTTCTTTTTTAACTTATTTATTTAGCGTGGATATTTTTCGATCGGAACGAATAAACGATGTCGCGAAGTCAGCTTCGAAAGGAGCTTCCCCCATTATCGACCCGTTAATGCTGATGCAACCTCACCCCCCGGGCCGGCCGACGAAGCAGGTCCACTATCACCGGGTCTCCTTGCCGTCGCGAGCGACGTTAAATTCGCGAACGACTAGGCGCGCGGCGACGCTGACGATGATCGATCATTCGCGAGTGATCTCTATCTCCCGGCCAGGAATAATTCGCCGGGAAACCGGTTAGGTCCCTCCCCAAGCCCACTGACGTGGCGCACGAAAAATTTTTCTGCATAACGCACCCTTGCCAAAGTGAAAATAGAGCGGGCAGATTGCCCGTCTATTACGCAAACATGAACTCGTGAAGAGGGTTCAACGGTAGTAGGTGCGCTCCAAGTTTGGACGGTTGAATCGCGCGCATAATAGGGAAATCCGGGTAAACAGAGGGAGAGGAAAATAGAAGGCGAAGGGAAGATAGATTTATTATCGCGGCGAGAGTCCCTTCCCGTACCGTGTTGCGCACAAAGCGCAAAGTGAAATGTACATAAACACGCGTAAGTTATTCATTAAAATTAGAATTCGAGGCCTCCTACCGCGGCGGATCGGCCTGGGTGATGTCAGCAACGATTATCCGTGAGAGCTCGCGCCGCCAAACAAAAGCGGCTGGCTTGAGCGAAGGCATGCCTTCCTCGGATCGCTCCGGCGTTACTGGAAAGCTGCTGATTTCGCCTAATCGCGACATAAAACAGAACCGAATTGAAGCCCTGATTAGCGCGCGGCGCGTTGCGGTCGCGAAAGCGAGAGTTGCCGCAGGAAACCGCGAGATAAGGGATGGGACGATTATTGCAACGGGGTAAACGAACTCGCATGCGAGCGATAAACGCGCACCAGGCTGCGGGTAACAAGTCACGTTTGTTTCACCTAGTCGAACGAGTAACCGAAACCCTTTTTATATTCGCGGAAAAAAGGCGAGCGTCTATCACGCGGCTTTTCAACAATAAAAATCTTGAATAAAATTGAAAAAAAGTAAATCAAACTTTCTCCTCCTCCTGTTACATTTTTAATTAGAAAAGAAAGTATTAATTAGAAGTAAAGTTACAAGCAAATTCCAAGTACGAACTCCCCTGTCCTCTTCCAGTTTTATCTTATCTCCCTTTTTCCCTGCGCCGAGAGAGAAAAATAGTTTACTTTTACGCTCAGTCATAATTTTATGACGCCTTTAATGATAAATATGATTGACTCGATTATATTTATAATTGACTCAATCGCGTCGTTAAAAATGCTATAAAGTTATGCCAAGAAAAAAAAAAAAAGAAAAAAAAACTATATTTTTTCTCTCAGTGAGCTTCTCTTTTATTTTTTAATTTTTTTTCTTTTTCCCTTCTTCTCGTTCGTCTTTTCCGAACTCGCATTATTCATCTTTCCTCCAACTTGGCCCGATTTCGCTCGCGAGCAGCGGCAAACTGTCTGCACCAAGTTCGGCTCTTGTCAGCTTGGAAACGGCAACCGGCCGTGCGGAACCGTCGGTGCATCAGCTGAGCGTGCAAGTTGCTGCGGTCAAGCCGTGCCCGGTTCGCCGGGCCGTTATCGCTTTACGCACGACTCGAATTACCTACGCGTTATTGATATCCCAAGATCTCAGGAAGAGACACGATCGCGAACGAGTCCGGATGCGAGGCCGAAGAGAGCTCATTCGCCACCAAATTAGACGCAGATGTCCCCGCGAAGCGTCCGACCCCGTTTTTAGACCATCGGGCATCCGGAGATAACGAAGTCACTTCGCGGCTCGCGTAATATGCGACAAAGGGCGAAATTGAAAAATCAACGAGCCGCCTGGAGACGACGACACGTCTAAGTTAAAAGAAAAAAAAAATAAAAAATATATATCTACGTCTCTCGGTTGAGACTGAGAAAAAATCTTATCGCTTGATTGCAACCTGTTAACCGTTTCGACCCGCCGCTCGCGCGGGTTCAATCGCGCGGTCCGATTTCTAAAATGTATTTTTGATTGAGAGGAAAAAGACGAACGTGCGTTCGGATCGAGTGCAATTTTCCTCGTCCAGCTTCCGTTTTATCGAGAAGAAAGCCGGTGGCTCACAAGAGGCCCGTTGTTTCCCCGCACGATCGGAGCATTGAGCCGTGCTACGTGATAAAAGGATGCTGTGCGCGAACGAAAACGCGAGAGAGAAGGAAGGCGCGCGCGACAATCGCGGGATGTCGGAATCGGGCGGCCCGGAGATCGGCTTGCGCAATCTTCCAATCCGGTTTACGCGATTACGCTTTATGTGGCGTAGGATTTTTTTTTTCGCGGACGAGCCTCGCAATGGTGCGCCGATAAGAACGCGGGTTTCTCGAGGTAGAAACAAGCAAGTTGCGTTAGGAGGTCGCGGCGAGAAAACCGGTTCTCTCTTATCCAGTTCTCTGCGCTGTGATAATTGCGGGAACTAGTTGAAACAATACAGCTCTCCCACCCGTTTGGAAAAACCTGTATTGAAGAGGAGCACGATGTATTCTCGTATAAAAAAAATTAATAAAATAGAAAAAAAAAAAAAATCAAAGGCCGAACTTGCATAAGTTTTATGATTTACTGCAATACTTGTATTTTTTTAGTTAACATTTAAATTTATTTTTAAATTGTTCAAGCAAAAAAATGAAGTCTTAGAAGTATTTACGGTGCCCGTTAATAATTAAAAAATTATTTCATATAAATTATTTTACGGAACACCGTGACACGTTGAGCTTTAATCGCGAAGTGTGTTTGCCGGTCACGATTATTAATTCGTTTGATATTTACGTAGGCGCGAGCAAATTTACAATTATTACGGATCGTGCGTAAATACAGACCGCCTCCTCCACTGATAACACGTTTATCATTAATTCACTTCGTTTTCGACGGACATCGAGTTTTACGAGCGAAAACTCAATTTTGCCGGGAAATTCTGGGCAAATATCAACGTCAAAAACATTTTTCCCCGAGTAATAACAATTTCCTTTGTCGTCACGTTGGCGTGTTCGCGCTCGCCTGTTTGCACACGCCTCTCCCCCAATCCCGGTATTATATTTCGATAATAAACACGCTTTTTTAACACGCGAGTTTAGAATTACTCGATTTATTTGTCAGGACGGGTTACGATTTTCGCGGAGGAAAACTGTTTCTTGAATCATTTCACTCGAGCGTCGATAATTTAACAGAAATATCGATAAACACTTTGAACGCGTTGAATTTAATTTTCTCGTAAAATTATTTCAAAGTATTAATTGCAAATTAATCGACAGCTCTAGATTCAGTTACGGCGCAATTCTATTTGACGAAAAATAAAAGGAAAAAAAACGCGGGGGAGTTCGTAAATTCCAATATGTCGTGCGTTAGTCAAAATGAATTTCACTAATTTGTTTTTACTTCAAAATCCAGGAAAAATACGCCTCGCAAAATGCGCCGTATATTTAAAAAGCCGTGAATATGATTACGTTACGGCGTTAACCTTTCGCGGCTATCGAGACACATGTGCTCCACCTGTTCAAATTTTAATTGCCACTCGTTGCCTATTTTTTACGTGGAAATAATAATAATAACAACACAAATACCCGCTCGTTTCTCTTTCTTTCTTTTTTTTTTTCCCAAAAATCCAATGCGAAGCCTCGCACTATTAATAATTGCAAAATAAATTACCGCCTGTTTGTCCTCACATTGTACTTATCTCGCTTCAAAGAAAATGCGATCGGGGATTCGCGGAAAGAATGGATCCCCGAGCAGCTAGTCCGGGATGATAACGAGGAGTACGGGAGGCAGGAAAAATCAACAACGGCCTTCCTCTGATATATTACTGTTATTCGCGTTTCTTAAACGCGGCATAAACTGGCGATAGATATTACAAATTGGAAATAACATCACATAGCGGCTCTAAATACGGGAGGAATGCGCTCGCCGGGAATCACCAAACGTATCGAGCGGGCAAACTATCGCGGAAGCTACGTAATCGGACTTTCATATCGCGCGAGGTACAAAAATATCCAAAGCACAGCGGGGCGTTCGCGCAAAAATCGTAGCTGTGCGCGACGTTACGAATATTATCTGTCCTCTCGTTTTCTTATCTCCGCCCTTGGCGGAAACCCCGTTTTTCCGTTTCATCCTCTCGCCGTGAAGAGCGTACTTTGTCAGCCCTCGATCTCGCAATAATTTAACATCCAGTCTCCGAACAATGTAACAATTTTTTTTTTTTTATTATCAAGCAAGACAAAAAATATTAAGAAAAATTAATTTAAAAAAAAAGAAAACTAGTATTATTATTATTAAAAATTATTAATGTTTTTTCTCTTTTTTTTTGGGGGGAGAAAAAAATTAATTCTTCGAGTCCTTCGCTTACGTTATTCACATCTGAAGGGCGGTAGGGTCTTCGTTTGCTGGCAAGATCGAGGGGAAACCCTTTCTCGGCGGGTGGCGGAAACAATTTACCCTGGAAATGGAAACGCGCGAACGGGAGAGCACATACTGCGGCGGACGACGCAAATTGCAGCATCCGCGCGCGTCGTCTCGCGGGATCGATCCTGTTAACGTTTCGCTCCGCCGAGAAACAATCGGTGCGAACGATAAATAATGGAGGCAATCGACGGACGCGCGCTCGCTCGTGTTTTTTAATCGCCCTCATCACGCGAACGAGACGCCGCCCGTAACTTATCGATAATTAAAGTTTTATTATCATTCGGACTCTATCCGATTCGCGGTGTATTCCGCGCTGGGCCACCGGCGGGATACGCTTCGAGAGAACGTTAAATAGTAATCTATTTTATTAAATATATATATATAATATTGTAGGATTTTCTATTAATTATCGATATGAGATGGCTCGGCGGCCAGGCGAATCCGGAATCGATCAGTCTTACGTATAAATATGTGTATATTTGTCAAAGGTTTTACACTTTTTATAAATCGCTTTTTATTTTCTTTTTCTTTTTTTTTTTTTTTTTTTTTTTTTTGTTGAGGTAAGGGGATGCACGGGTCGGTATAATGGTGGGAAAGTGTTCAGGGATCGCGTCTCTTTCCCCCTTTAAAAGCTCCAACCGGTTCGACTTCGTCGTTCGAGTCGTCAGAAAGCAAGTTTCAAACTCGTACCCGTGAATTGCTCGATCTTTACTTCAAAGTGTCAATATTGTACTTGCCTCTCGCGTAACGCAAAAACATAAAGTTCAATTTCTTATCAATTTATTTTTTGAATTATTATTTTTCTTTTTATGACGGCGAAAAAATATTGGATTTATCTTGTAATTAAGTTTCATCGATTATACTCTTTTTTTTTATTAATAGAAAAATGCGCACTTTTCAATAATATATAGAAAAAAAAAAATATATATATATATATATATATATATATATATATATATATATATATATATATATATATATATATGTAGGATGCTGAGTTCGGTGCGCACACGATATAGCCTGTGTTCAATTATATTGGCTGTTTATATTCTCATAATATAATTTCGCATAAACTCTTCTAATAACCGGGAAGGTAATGAGCGAAGTATCGATGCGAGTCAGTCGTTGAGTAGATAACGAGACGTGTGTTTAAAAATATAGAACCGCGAGAAAGCGACGATTTATAAAAAAATGTAAAACCTTTGACAAATGTACACATATTTATACGTAAGACTGGTCGACTCTGGATTCGTTTGCCCGCCATGTCATCCCATACCAATAATTAATAAAAAATCCCACATATATATATATATATATATGTTTTTTTTTCCTTATTAAACGACGAACTTTATTTTACACGTTATGTAAGATTAAGACATTGCAAACTGCTGGGTTTGCAAAATCTACGACGTTATGGAAAGTCTATGATTACGTTCTCGAATGCGAATATTTTTATGAAGGATACCAAACACACGAGCGTTTTCAGATGAGAAAACATTTTAAAACCACTGCATCGGAGCGCATGAAGGAGATCGGATTTTCATTTCAATAAAAACTATAATTTATTTTAACGTATAAAATAAAATTTTTCAATACAATTTTCTTTCTTAAGCGGCGAACTTCATTGCAACACCGTCGGCTTTTCGCGCCGACCACGAAAGAGACACAGTTCCACTTTATCGCAACGAAAAACGAGCCCAATCTAATTCTATTGAGTCCCGTCGCAAAGCACATTTCTCACTGGTTCTGATCCCAGTTCGTAAAAAGAAAACCTTGCTTTCTGGCATGAATCGGAGAAAGCGGGTAAAGTTTCACCACGCCGAGCATTTACGCCCTGCCCAAAAAAAAAGAAAGAAAATCACCCCTTAAAACGAATGTAAAAAATTACCCTCGCGGAACGGCTCGTGTACATTCGCCGTGTTTAAGCAAAATTATTTACAGGGTGATTTTCCGTCAATTGCAGCGAGCAAGTTACATGCGATTCCTTTTGCGGCGCGACGAGATGCTCGGCGTGCCGGTTGAAGAGTCGCCACCCTTTGCTAGCAAGCCACAAGGGGGGTTTTCGATTTCAGCGTGTTCTCTCTTTTCTCGCGCGACGAGGGGAACGGGAGAAGGGGAGGAAAGGGGGGGTATTTCTATGCAACACGTTTCTCTCGACCTCGCAGAGGAAACTTGACACGAGCGTCTTTAATCTAAGCCCTAACGACAATCACACACTTGCCTCCTTAATCACTTTGTAACTCTTAATATCACAATACCGACACTAAGGTTTGCAATCGCGCTACGACGAAGAGCAACCGAAGCAGAATGTAGAATAAAAAAAATTAAAAAACAGAAGAAAAAAGAAGAAGAAGAAGAAGAAGAAACACAGAACGGAAAGGAGTAAAGACGTAAAAAAAAGAAAAAAAAATATCTAAGCATGGGGGAGAACGCGAACGGATATTAACCACAACGTAAAGCGATTGTACGTACGGTAGTCAACGAGTAATAATATTAATAACACGACGAACTAGGGCGAAGACTGCGGGCGATCATTCAACGGTAGAGTCTCCTCACCGATCCCTCATCCCTCTGAAAACGGCGGAGCGCGAGGCTCGCCGCGAGGATCTAAAGAAGCTGAAGCGATGCAGTTTCACGGATCGTCACTCCCGGATTAAACGTAGCTCGACTATCTAACTTAGTGGACACACATTTACGTCGTTGATACACACAATTTTACACGATTATTTGTTACACGTTGAGTGATAAGATTACTTAGCGCGAGAAAGATTCAACATACGTTCTACGGTGATAAACTGCACTGCTTTTTGCTCCTTCGAGCTGAAATAATTCGCGACCACTCGAATTTTTCCTCGCAACACTCGCCGAAAAAGGCCTTCTCCGAAAGTACAACGAAAACGAAACGCCCGCGAATCGAACCGAGAACGAAAAGGCCGGTTGTTCATCGCCGACGATTATTTCGACGGCTTTGAGTAAGTCACCGGGGACGAGTCACCGGTAATAATCGTGTTACGTTTATTACATTACGTTTATCAATAACGTGGAAACGATTATCAGCATCGCGACATCGAGAGAAGATGTTATTACAGTTTAACGAGACTTTTTTTTACACACAGCGACTGATGCGAAGGGAGAAAATGACGAGGGAGGAAAGATCGATCGATGGAATGAATGGTACGGGCCGAACATCTGTACCAGAATACGCGTCCCAGAAAAATGTATATTATGAGAAGGCTCTGTTGAAATTTCGTTGCCTTTCTTTCTTTTTTTTTCTTTTTCTTTTGCAACAAAGAAATCTTTGTTTTCTAAAAACTTGAGCAAAGAACACGAAAGAGAAACATAAAGAAAATTAATTGAATTAATTAGTTATAAAACGCAGGTGATGTTAAATTTGAATTCTTATGCTTCTTGATGTAAGGTGATACGTTTATATGATCATATACGCGGATCACCCTCGTCAACGTCGACGGGCTGCTCGACAATATTCACTTTTCTGGAGCTATCCCGCTAGATATTTTAGGCGCAGAGGACTCACGCTTGGGGGAAACATGCCACATTGTTCCAACGTAATTCGCATTTCACGATGAAAAATGGACAGCGTACGCCCGCTTGTGGGAGAGGCGCACGCGGAGCTCCGAAGGATCGTCACTAAACATCCGGCGCGACTAATAGCTACCTGACTACGATTAATCAGTAAAACGCTCTCTAAAAACTAATCATACATGCTACGTATCACGTGAAATTTGTTACAAGTCTTATAATCACATATCCTTTTCAAGAACGAAGACGCGGGAGGCCGCCTCCTCGCGATATAAGATCTGCTACTACTAGAACTTGTCTTCGCGCTATCACAATTATCGAACGTAATAGGCCTCTCTCCTTAAATACAGTATTGCGTGATGACAACGGGCAAAATAAGGAGCGACTTTGTTGCCGTTAACCCTTTAACCAGTTCAACAGCGAGCGGCATTAATTAGATTCGTTTCTTATCGTTACAAATACTTTTAGCTCCGTGGGGTCCATCAGGTCTTTGGACCCTCGGTAGCCTTAAACTCTACGATTCTCAACTTCAATAATCCTCAAATACACGTCTTACAAACTAGCCTCGCAAATTCTCTTCCTTAATTCCGGTGCGTCCTTCGAGCCTAACTACCTTAACTTCCGAATTATAACTCCGTCGAAGCGAGTTCTTTAATTTTTGTTCCCGAGGAAACGGCGACTGCCGATTCCTCGAATCTCAACTTTGTCGAATCATTAAGTCTCGCCTAAACTCGATTTTCTTTTTTTTTCTTTTTCTTTTTTTTTCGAACTCCATGCACCGTTCGATCCTCGATAAAGTCTAACGTCTCGTATAATTGTCGTGTTCAAGCTGCAACTATTTTATATAATTAAACGACGTTTCTACAAACTACTCCATTTCTCAGATATGCAACGGGTAAGTTTTAAAACACACAGGGGCAAATCTCGTGTCTCGCGTACTCGAGCGGTATTATCGTTCAAGAAAAATGTTTACGGTCTCTCGCGAATCAACCGTTATTTATATAGAAAAATCCAAGTGCAACGCTCCAAGTTAAAGGGTTAAACGTAACATTCGCGCAAACGCGACAATTGAATTTTATAATGTGCCGTGGCAACGAGATCTAACCTCATAATGGCGTTGCCTCCATCATCTCGGTTTCTTTTTTCTTTTTTTTTCTTTTTGTTTTTTTTTTTCGTCCTGGTCTTCCGACATTGTACAAATTCGGCCGACGCCCGCAGGGCGACAGACTGACAAAAAATGGCCGCGCCTGTTTAAACAAAACGGGCGATCGTTAAACGTGCGAAACCCCGGTGTGCAGCTTCGAGGCCCTTCAATGAGATTGCTGGAAAGACCTGTAGAGCTTTTTCTTTTGCAAGGTGAAGTCCCTGCTGATCATGATAGTGCCGCCACGCGTCAGATTTCTATAAAAAACAAAAAAAAAAGAACAAGTCGTATTTTAAATCTCGTTTATCATAAACGAATTGCGCGAGTCACGCTTTAAAATGTTAATAAATTACAACGCAATGTTTGTGAAAATCGAAAAGACTAGATCAAAATTATTCAGATATAATCTAATCGTGCGACTTGTAAAGGCGGTATTGCGATACCACTTTATCGAAATAAAAAGATAAACAACAGCGATTAGTACGTGAAACGTGACAACAGGATATTTTTGATATATTTTCGTTTGAAAGTTGAAAACGAATGAAAAGAATTTAAAACAGGGACTTAATTAGAGAGATTTCATTTCGTCGCGCGTACTCACTTTAAGAACTGAGGCAGTAGCATGTGCCAGGACGTGTGGTCCTGCTTCAGGGTGAGATAAAGCTCGAATGTGGACACAGTGCTGGGATCGCACTGTATTCTCGACAGCTTACGACACATGCTGTCCGTCTCGAAGCTGATAAACAGCGTGCAGCCTCTGAAACAGAAAAAAACATGCACGTCAATTTTCCAGGCGCATTCGAGATCCGAAATAACGTCGATTAATCTACGGGAACGCCGATAACAGAATCATTCTTCAAATTTCCACCTTTTAATGTCTATTTTTATCGAACGAGTGGAACTTGATAAAAATTAAAAAAGTGTAAAAAAAAAAAAAGAAGAAAAAAGATGTTGCCGGTGGATTAAAATAAAATCAAAAACTGAATCGACTCGAATTCCACGGTGCTTTTTTTTTATTTTTTTTTTTAGACGAACCTGTTGCGAAAAGTAATATCTATATTTCCAAATCGCGTTGGACTAGTTTCTTTGTTTCCTTTCTAGAATCGCGAATGGGGAAAACGACAACGACGTGGTATATTCTACTTACCGAAGACCGCAGGGCTCGTTCTCCGCCATCGTAAGTACATCTTTGGCTATCTTGGGCAGCAAGTCGGCAGGCAGGAGGACCTCGCCGCAAGCCAGTTGGGCGTGTTTAGCCCTCCTGAGCTCGACCTCCAGCCTCTTTGCCAGCGCCTGACAGGCACCATCCAATTCGTCCGTCTCGCTCCCTGCTGTAACAATTAATTAAGCGGAATTAAGCGCGCGCTCTCAGCCCTTTAGTCGAGTAAACTAACGTCGAGGAGGTCAATTGAAAAGAAAGTGGCGGATCGTTTTTTCTTCTATTTCAGCGCTTATAAACAGTTCAATAATTATTCTCTCAGTTAGGCCGGAGAGCCAAATAAAGTTTATTACATTACGCTAACATTGCATTATTATTTCAATTATTTCCTTTTTTTTCCCCCACAAATAATTTAATTTTTAATTTTTCCAAAATTTCTCCGACAAAATGTGAGAACGGCACGCGAGAATATTTCGCGAAACAAAAAAAAAACACTCCCGAGATGCAAAAATGACGATTGACGTAATCTTCGGCGTTAATATCAAATCGGCCGATATCGCCGACTTGTGGATGTAATCGAACGCCGTGGCGAAAACATATTTTGCTGACGACTCGCCTTATCTACCATTCTAAATGTAATCAAAAACCAATATAATTTTAATCGCCCGCTACAACCGCTTGTTTCCACGATTAGATTTTAAATGTTGCTCCAACTCGCGTAAACCCGATCGTGGCCGTAATCTCGATTAATCGAGCGATGAGGTCATCGCGGCATTATTTAAGACCGGAGTAACAAAGAGCAGGAAAAAGAAGAAAAGGAGACACAACATCGACCGGCATTTAGAATTTTTCGCCGATCAGTCGAAGGAGCGCAGCTCGGCTGGCATTCCTTTTTTTCTTTCTTTTCACGATTATTACTCGGTCAACTAATCTCGCATTAAAAACAAATACTCCTCTACAACACAAAACTCAGTAAATTTGCACAAATTATTGGCGTAAGAATTACATCATTGAATAAAGGAAAAAAAATCGTAGAAAAATGTAAAAAACTATTTTATAATAAATTAGTTAATTTTTTTTTTTTTTTACAGAATTAATTATAAAATTCTTACACTTATTAATTTGTGAGATCTTACAAAGTTCTTTTTATCGCGTTATAGTGGGCGATACTTTTTGCAGCTCGGCTTGGCTCGACCATTGTTCTAGCGGCCGGCGACGAGGTGAGCTCGTTGGTAACGAACTTGTTTGACCTCGATCTTTTTTATCTACCTAGAGTTGTTTAAAAATAATTAAATAAAAATCACGACCGCCGTTTCTGCTCAAACTACCAGCTGTCCGTTGTTCGCCGGTTTGAGAGTACTACCATTTTTCGAAATATCGGCGACTCCATCGTCGAAACCGTTCGAGAACCGGAAATCTCTCGAAGCGTCTGTCGAAAACTTGCGTCGCAGAAATATCGTTCGCCCACAAAAAAAAATGAGAGAGAAAAAAAAAAAGAAATCCGTTCGCATAGTTACTTCCGGCAACGCCGGCTGACGAAACTTCGCGAGCAACTCGAAGGCAGCAATTAACGTCGAACGCTCTCCGCGGCCGCTAATCCGTATTTATTTACCGGACGATCGGGAATGCCGGGGAATTTTAGGAAAAGTTCCATTTACAAACATTGCTGAAAGTAGCGAGCAGAGAAACGCGAACGAACAATCGAAGAGCGTGGAAAAACGGCAGGCGAAGGGCATCTTCTCCTCCCCTCCCCGAACCCTCACCGCGATCGGAAGGCCGCTGACGCAACCGTAATTCGAGGTTTCGCCGGTGAATCGCCGGCAACGTCTCGAGATCGGCTACGAATTTGCGCTCGCGGGCCCGGGACGGTTTTTCCGAGTCGACGGGACGTGCCGTGAAAGCGCAAAAATCAGCTGATTCCAGCCGGCGTTGTCAGCTGAGAACAACGGCTCGGTCGAGGGAGGCGGAAACAGGAATTGACCGGCCAGTGCGGACGGCGAGAGAGGCCGCGAGTTAAAGATAAAACCGGCCACTTAGAACTTACCTCGAGTGTTGCTGAAGTCGACGTTGACGGGGCACGACAGGACCTCCATGATCTCGCGAGAACGTCCGGTTGCACAATGGACTCGGCTTTGTCGTCGGCTTCGCCGGACGGCGGTGCGACTTTCTCCGAAAAAGAGACCGTCTTGCGATAAGCGGCCGATAAGCGAAAGCGACAGACTGGCTGGACGCGCGAGCGTGATAGAAGATCGCGAGGAGATAGCGGGAGCGACGAGCGACTGGGTCGGACCGACCGTAGCTTTCACCGAGATCTTCGCACCAAAATTCGTAAAGCGACCAAGCCCGCACTACGCTCTCCGTTCGACTGATCGGCGGCCGGTACTTGACGCGACTTAAATATGGCCGCTCCTACTCCGCGGCCAACCGCTGCTCCTCCGCGCCGCGCGCCTCGCAAATCGCCCGCCTAGCAACACCGTCTACGTGACGTTTTGGCAGTGCTCCCGCACCTTCGGCCGTCTCCGACGGTGCTCGCGGCGGCCTTCGGCCACGCTCGGCTCGCCGACGAGCGCGGCCAGCCGGGGCAACGCAAGTGCGAGCAAGAAGACGCAAGAGGAGGCCCGCTTGCTGTTGCCGGCGGTGACGACGGTACATCGAGTTTTATTTTTTTTTTTCTCTTCTTTTCCTTTTTCACCCACGATGCTCGTTTTGTTTTCTTTCCCTTTCTCCCCCGCCCTCATCTCTGAACTACGTGCGCTACGTCGCGCGGCCTTTTATCGCGGCTTTTAACACCGCGCGTATTAAACCGCCGGTGAAATTACGACGAGAGGGGAAAGGGGGAAAAGAGGCGAAGGGGAACACGGGGACCCTTCGCCAGTGGTGACTCCCTGAGCGTAGGCGATTTCGTCAAAAATCGAGAGACTCTTCCAGGAGTAAAAAGAGAACGTCTTCCTCTTGGCCGCGTCCCGCGGCGAGGAGGACGGCGCGGCGGGCGGGGGGAGGAGGAGGGAGAAACCTGTTTTAGAAATTCAGAATGAGGTGTTGTGTTTTGCTGCGGCAGGAGATCAGCTGACCCTGGATGTAACGAAGGTTATGGTAAAAAGTTCATCCCGGCAGGACGAGGCGATCGAAAGGGAACGGGTCCTGGCGTCGGCGTGAATTTTTTTGATAAGAAACCATCGGATTCGCCCCGAAGACCCAGGCCGGCCGGTGAGTCAGAAGAAAATAGAGCTGATTATAAAAACTGTTCGCATTGCGTAAGATCGCCGATTGTGCACGAGAAGCGCTTGCTCACGGTTGATCGATGCCGCCGCGAGAACGTATTTTAAACATTGATTCACCTAATATATTCATTATGTTATTTGCTTTATCGCCATCGCGAGGAATTTATATCGCTCTTAATCGCGCTTTTCGTGCCGTCGAAACTGTGTACGCTATTAATCACCGTTTTAATTTTTTTTTTTTTATTACCTTTTTTTTTATTTCCTTCGGAATAATATTTCAATACTGCAATTTGGCATGCCGTGTGAGTAATATCTCCTCGGCGTCGCTCTGCTTTTCGGCCGTGCGCTCCTGAAACCAGAGAGAATATCGTTACTCTCGAGGCGAGAATTACTTATTTTTCGCGACCGACAAATAGGTTATGCGCGATAAGCTTTCTTTTTCTCCTTTCTTTATCGGCCGCTAATCCGGGGGACACGTTGGGTCGCACGCGAGATGAGGATTTATGTAACGAGAGTTACAAGATTAGCGCGGTCCGCGCTATTTACGGGCGCCGTTAGTTTTAATACGAAGACAGTCACGTTCGGATAATAGATCTGCGATGCGTTCGAAGTAAAAGAAAAAAAAAAAAAAAAAATTAAAAAAAAACCTCCCGTAGCTCGCGGGAGTTAGACGCGCGGCGGAAAACCGCTGCGATTACCGGGACCGCGGGAAGAGAGATGCGCGAGGAGATTACGCACGAGAGAGGTGCGTGCTACGAGGAGGGAATTATCTCCTCCGCGCATCGCGCGTTCTCGATTTCAAAACAAATTACGAACGGTTCTCCACGGGCGCTGGAAATAAAGAGATGATCCCCGCGGCTACCCGCCATTTCGAGATCTCCACGATCAGCCTTCGCGAAGTTGGCCGCGTTATTTGATATGCGGGCGAGATCAATCTTTATGGAAAGGGACACTTAACGCGTCGGTCTCCTCATATCGTGAACTAGGCTTCGATCATTAAACGCCGAACGGCCATCGCGCGCACGATACTCGCCGTTTGATTTTCAGCACCGCTCCTGAAGGTGCTGTCGTGAGTGAATTTCAGATTGGGGAACATGAGAAAGCGGCCGAATATCGGACAGGAAATACACAAAATGCGTTGAAGGGGGAGGGCGGCACCGAACACCTGTGACTACGTGGGACTTCGTGGGCACGGAGTGCACTCTACGAATACTCGGTAACAATGGCTCGGTCGCCGGTTCTAAAAATCCGTGGCAACGATCCGAGAAACCCGCCCGACAGGTCCTCCCCCGGGGGCAATCCGTAAGTTTCGGAGATCTCTGCGCTTCGCGAGAGAATCCGTGGACGTGTCCACGCCGGGATCCGACGATCCGTAACGCGTGTCGTTTAAGATCTTATAAAGATCGACCGTGCAAACTATCTTATCGCGCGTTTATAAATACGGGCCGTTCTAAAGCGGCATCGCCGGTTATCGGGCAGATAAAACAATCAAGGGGGGATTCTCCGATCCGTCCGACGCGAAATCTCGTAACGGCGATCGGCGGTTGGATCCGTAACCAAAGCCAACAACTTAACACGGTACGGATTCCCCTCCCCCCCGGCTGGTGACTCCGTTTCAGGGACAGCGAACGCGTAAGACCGGTGATCTGAGAAACCAAGCGGTTATGGATTTTCTGGTGAGCCCAGCATCTCCGTCGGAAGTATCGTCTCTTATCAGCGGCGCTCTCGCGATTTCTCGGGCAAACAGGCACCGCGATAAGGGCCCCCTGATCGAATCTCGCGCCGACTCATTCACGCGTCAATCAAAACACATTAATTTCGCGGATCGCGAGACCGGTCGCGCGACCGGCGTGATAAAGGCGATTCGCGGTTCCGTAAATGAAAGATAAGAACAAAAAAGAAAGAGAGAAAGAAGAGAAGCAGAGTTGTGGTCGTCGCTCTCCCGCAACTCGCCGATCGATCTCTTTGTTTCGCTTACGTGGAAGCGAGTACGTGATCGCGAATAACATGACGTGAACGCCGTCTCGCTCGCTCTCGTATGTCTCGCTCTTTGCTAAGTGCCTCTATCTCCCGTCCCTCCCTCCTCTCCCTCTTTCGCTCTACCCGTACCCTTCCTGCTCCCCGCTCCCTCCGTCTCTGTCGAGCCGGGCGATGTGCTCTCCGATTGCATCGTACGTCCGACGACATAATCGACGAGCTGAATTTTATTAAAAACCGGTTTGCTCGGCAAAAACCGACGGACTAGAGGTAATAATCATCAAAACGCACCGTGAAGCTCCGGCTTCTCTCGTCGTGCTTCTCTCTCCTTTTTCTTCTCCCTCTAGTTTCTGTTTCTTTCTCTCTTGCACCTACGCGAGGAATCGGTGTTACGTCGGTGTGTAACAATTACACGGGAGCGGCCTCGGCGCAAGCGAACAGCCTACATATGGAGCACAATAATCCGGCGAATTATCCAGGATAATTATGGAAAATAAAATATAAAAAATCCGCGGGGGCGTACGAAAGCGAGGCGCGATTCACCGAGACCGTGTGCCAACGACGCTCCGCAAAACCATCTCGCTAACATTCGCGAGTTGATAGCGATCGTGTCTGTTGATACTCTCTTATCGGCAACACGGGGTGTCTCATAAACGCTGAAATCGCAGATCTTCGTGAAATACGGTGGCGAGAGGGAATTGCTTATCTTCGCGTTAAATTGCTAATTAAAAATAAAGACGTAAGGATTTAATTATTGCCGTTTTCTTGCGACGCTACTCGGTTCTACCTCTCTCTCTCTTTCTCTCTCTTTCTCCGAGCTCGTCTCACGCGAAAGTAAATGATATTTATCAGCTGCTGCAGAGTTCTAAACGGCAAGGTTATTGATTTCAATAGCCCCGATAATTAATTATAAAATCAAATGTAAATAACGCGCGCCTTGCAGCGTGACACTTTTTCAAGACGAAGGTGCGTGAACGATCGTCGTTTCCCAATGTGTTTTGATTTTTTTTTTTCGGCCGAGCTTGGACACTGCGCACTTGGTGAACAGTGCCTTCCTCCCTTTCTCTCGGCCGCTCTTTCTCCCTCCGTCGAATGAATTTCGGAGAAACGTCGCTGCGCCTCCGACCCGTGCGTGTCGATGCAAGTCCGTGCCTGTTTAAAGCCTGAAAAACCGCGACCTTCGCTGTGCACGTCCCCCGCATTGTCCCCGAGGATCCAGAAAGATGAATATAGTCGCGCTCCGGGGCGCCTCCTCCCTCTTTCCGCCCGCTGTCCAGGGATGACGATCCTAGCGTCACGGATCGACGGCGTCGCGGCATAATACGAGCGGCGTGATTAATACTCGGCCGATCGGCGGCATTTATAGAAACGCGCCGGTCGTTATGTAACTAACAACTTCCCGCGGTTGCGCGTGCCGTGCGCGGCACGCATAATCGCGACGCCCGGCGATCGAGAAAAATCGATAGCGCATCCGCGGAGCCGTCGCGTACGCGAACACGACAAAGTTATAAATACGCGCGTGTAAACGAGCGGAGTGAAACTCGCGTTTGGTCATTTGGGGGGGCCTGACTTCACGCACCGCCACGCGTGCGAGCGAGATAGACGGACGCTCATATGTGCCGAGCCCCGGGTCTCCCCCTCTGGCCCCCTTCTCTTGCTCCTCCGGTCTCTCTGCGGTCGGGAACGAGGGAAGCGACGAGGGGGGCCCTCTCTTCTCTCTCTCTGTCCCCCCTGCCCCCTTCTCCCACTTTTCTCCGGGGGCCCCTTCGTCTTTCCCTCTTACCCCCGTGGTAACAATTACAAGCGACTTTCAGCTGTGTGCGGAAGCGCGAATAATGCGAGACCGGCTTTGGTTTACGCTTCTAGGTATACCATGCGAGTCCGCGCGCGCATCGCAACGATTCGCGTTGAATAAATTGCGAGCTCGCGCGCACAATGTAATGCTTTATCCGCAAAAAAAAAAAAACCGCTTTGACCTCGCGGCACCTTGTCGAAGATCTGATTTCGTACGTCTAATCCTCTTCGCGCGTTTCATCCCGCTTTCGCGAAAGACGCCTCCTCGGACTGGACGTCTTCTAATTGCAAGCGCCGAAAAGTGTACCGGCGTCGACGTCACACGGGACAGCGAATTAATCGAAATAGAAGCTGCTATTTTCAGCTCGACTTGTTTACCTCGCGCCTTTAGAAATGTAAAAAAGACGCGCTTACGTAGATAAAAGATAAATGGTGGCTCGGGGAATTTAAAATTGGCAGGAGTGGACGTGAATGACGGCCGATTCCTTCGAGATGAAACGAGACGGTAGAGATGGAGAGAGAACGAGACGAAGAGAGATCGCGTGTAAAAAGTTAAATTATGAAATTGTTCGTTTAATCGCCGTCGAAGTGCCGTCATGATAAATCGCTTCGCGAAGAAAGAAAGAGAGAGAGAGACGGAGAGAGAGGCCGCGAATCGGGGAAAGGAGTGGGTCAATGGACAAGGTGATAAAAACGCAATCGGAAAATGAGCCAAACGGACCGGAGGAACACGGAGAATCACCGGAGAGAAACGCCGTCCACAAATATATGCGCTCGTAAAAAAGAAAAAAAAAGAGAGAGAGAGAGAGAAAAAAAGGCCTCGCGCGTACACGCACACGAACACGCCGTACACGTTCACGCGTCACGCGAGATTTTTTCCCGCGATAAAGTGGCTCGCCGCGTTATATATCACCACGTTCGTACTTTTATAGATTCTTTTTTTTTACGCGTCTCTCCCGCGCCGGTGCCTGGCCGATCGCCGAACTCGTTCGAAATTGACGAAAATTAATTTAGCGAACAAAGCAAACCGATTGCCACGGCGTTGCCCCGAACGTGGAATACAATCGCACACGACGGACTAATATATTAATGTTTTTTTTTTCTTTTTATCACTGTCGATCTGCGGACACATCAGAAATCACCAGGAGACGTCAAGTTTCCGTGAGATTTCTTTGGAAAAAAAAAATATTATGATTGCGTTCTGTTACAAAGCAATTTTGTAAAAATTTACGTCATCCTGTGATTTGATTGCGTTATCGGTGCGGTTGCGATTAATGACGGAAGAGCCTGGAAGAAGAAAAAGAAAGAAAAAAAAAACACGCCGAATCGCACGTGTACGATGTCGTGCCGGTGCGAACGATAAGCGGACGATTAAATCGAGATGGTTTAAAGCACCGATTAAAGATAACGCGAGCGGGCTTTCTTTCGGCCAATTGCGAGATTACGAAACGAAGATACGACGCCGATTTAAATATAGCAGCGAGATTATTCCGATTGATCGGTCGTCGCGCGAAATCGCACCTATTTGTTTTGATTAAGTTTGTTTCGATCCCCGGCAATTAGATCTCGGTCGTAACGTGATTAAGGCGGTCGCGAGGACGAGGAGGCGAAGGGACGAGAACGTGTTCACGTTTTCGTGCGTCGCGCGATTAAAAAGCTGTACAAAGGATGGAGTCCCTCCCCCGTGAAACTTTCGCACAGCAACAACCTTGTCAACTGTTGAACGCGCCGTGCTCGACGGGGATCGATATGCTCATGACGCGGGGGTGGTTTCACATTCTCGAGTAACTAAGCCGATTAGATAGAGATCTAGCTAATTGCTGAAAAGAACGGCGTCGTCGTACCGCGCCGGTCGCAGGAATCGCGAGACGGTACGGCACAGAGTTGCTTTATCACTTTATTATTGGAGAAAAAAATTTTCTCTCTCTTTATCTACCGTGGTTTGAGAAAAAAAACGAACAAAAAAAAGAGGAAAAGCCGTGATAAGGAAGATAGAAAGAGAAGGAAACTAGAGCGCGCGAGTGAGAGGGGCAGGGACGCCAGCGCCATTTTCTCTCACGCGCATCGACTCGTCGGTAAAAAAGAGATTCCTTACCTTTCTCACAGTTGGAGATAATTTCTCGAGCAGTATCGTGATTCAGCGTAAGCAGTCCAGCGTAATCCAGTCCACTGTAATCCACTGTTACGGATACAGAAGGTTTATAGTTCCAAATAGTCACTTTATCGTTAACGATAAAAGATAGGAATTCACTTGCTGCTATTGTCTGTGTACAGCCGGACTGTGTAAAGAAAGAAAAGTTTGCTTTATCACGCTTTATTGTACAAGCACGGAAATGGCTCTGAAGGTGAGTAATTATCATTATTCATTAGTAAGATAAAGATTGATAGACAGACTAAAAAATGTAATCAAATTTGAGATATGTTTAATTATTAATACGTTATATTATTTTTGTAGATCGAGTTTTCAGTACAGATGGTTGACGAAAAATGTATCGATGAAATTTCTAAGAGTATAGCAGACCTGGATGGTGTCCACGATCTGACCATCTCCTTAGACACTGACAGGGTCACTCTTAGAACAAGCCTTCCTCACTCCATTATACAAGAGAAAATTGAAAAAACAGGAAGAAAAGCAGTGCTGAAAGGATATGGGGGTAAATTAATTTCTGAGACATGTTTTTAAAAATGTCAAGCAAAAGAATATTACACAGAAAAATAATAATTTAAAAGATTTAAAGTATTTATCTTGAATTTTTTTAAGTAGAATAAATGATCTCAATACTGCTTGTAAATAAAATCAAATAATTATTTTTTGCAGAAGGATTAAGTGCTGTGGCATTGATAGGTGGAAACTCGGGATATAATTTTGGCAATCAGATCTTTGGAATAATAAGATTAGCTGAAACTCCAGAGGGATGTATTATCGAAGGTACAATCGATAATTTACCTCCAGGTGAGCATGGTCTGCATATACACGAATATGGTGACATATCCAGAGGCTGTTATAGGTAAGGGAGCTAGCAAAAGCAAAAATTTTTAACAATATTAAATTAATTTAAATAAAAAATAGAAATAAATTTTATTTTTATTATAGTTTAGGTGGCCATTATAACCCACGCGATTCACCGCACGGCGGTCCCGAAGACGATCTGTCAAAAAGAGTAAGTAAAATGCTGTGCTTCTTAAAACCAATGGTACTTACATGATATTTGCAATTGCAGCATGTGGGCGATCTCGGCAATATCCAGGTAGAGTCCACCCGCAGGAGTACCTTTTGGAAGCTAGACAAATACCTTGATCTAGCCGAGATTATAGGCAGATCTATCGTTATTACTAAAGATCCAGATGATTTGGGAAGAGGTAACAATCCAGAATCTAAAATAGATGGAAACAGCGGAGAGGGGTATTATTATTATTACATAATTTGATTCTCGGACTGTACGTTATTACTTTACATTAAATTTTTTTTCTACAGGTTGACTGCCGGCCTTATAGCCAAAGCATCTGGATTGAATCAAAATACAAAGAAGATTTGTGCGTGCAATGGGGTTACCTTATGGGACGAAAGACAACTAAAACTCACGAATATTAATGGTACGCAAAGTCATACAGAGTCAATGTGCACATTAATTTAAATATTTATAGTTTTACTGAAAGAAAGAAAGAAAGAAAAAAGTAAATTTCTTTTTTAATGGTTCTTATTTAAATAAATAATTGGCTAAAAATTTAAATTAAATTTTCTGTACATATGATTTTATAATAAACACTTTCGAAGAAATATTTTTATTACATAAAATAATTGCTACACTTTTCTTTTTCAGAGAAAAAGTCAGAGAAGAAGTGATTTACGCGAATACGTGTTAGCGTGATTGATTTAACGAAGAACACATTTCAAATTTAAATAGAAATGTGTATTTTTGATCAAATAAAATATATTCATGTTTAAATTTCGTCTATAAATTATAACTTTTTATTACGTTATATTGTTATATATTTATATATTTGCTGTTTTCCAGCTTTCTTCTATTTACATAAGATAATTCTTATTTGTAATATCACCTTATAACCGGTATTCATAGTCGGTTCTTATATTTAAAATTGTCTCCAGTACAGTCTTATTTTATTTTAAACCAATAACAGCCATATTTTCGTCTTAAGACTTTGTTTAAAGTGATCTTGAAATAGGAACCGATTATGAATACCGGCCTATGAGTTTATCAGAGTTTATCGAGTCGAATAGCTCGCTGACCGATTGTGCTTCTAGATCCCTCCAAGGTTTTATTTCGAGTATTTTTAATCACGTGGGGTTCTTGGAGTTCTCGGGTTTCTTGAGAATCGAAACGTAGCATAAACACGAACCGATGGACGTGGTCGACGTAGCATTTAGTTTTCGTTGAACTCAGTATGGACGTCAGTCCGGTGTTGTACAGCTTGCTGTTCGGTCACTTGTATAAAAACCAAAAACTTAGTAGAGATGTGTATCGACTTATGGCCTACCTCTAACGTATTAGTTGACGCGACGAACCACGAAAATATTAAAGTAAGTAGAAAAAAGCTTTCGTAAAGAACGTAATTTAATAAAGCAAATGTAACGGATATTTTCAGGTTAAGTTTCAGGCTGCGATATCTGTCAACGTAATTAAAACATTTTACAGAAATTTGCGTGGATGCTGAATAAAATTGTTTATTTTTTCATTAAAGAATATCGATCATTAAAATGGGAATACCGGGCCTAACGTCTTATATTTTAAATAATTCTGAGCGCTACCTTGAAAATTACATGCTACATGACACGTACTTGGTAATCGATGGCCACTGTGTAATATGCCAACTGTACATGTGGCATGCTAAATGCAATTGTGCTTTTGGAGGAGATTACGATAAATATGCGCAATGTGTAAGGGAGTTTTTTGGTGATCTTTTAAGATGCAACGTCACACCTCTGGTTATAATTGACGGCGGTGCTGAAAACAAGAAGATGAAGACTATCATGTCTCGAGTAAAACAGAAAATTGAGATCGCATCGAACTACACTTTTTCCACGCAAGAACGGACGAAATTCTTTCCTCTCAGCTTAACTAAGGTTTTCATAGACGTAATGAACGAGCTGGAGATTAAACATGCAAGATGCGTATTCGAGGCAGACAACACTATAGCCGCGGTAGCACGCAGCCTCAATTGTCCTGTTTTAAGTTACGACTCTGATTTTTACATCTACGGATCGTTATACATACCATTTAACACGTTCGAAAATAACATAATGCCTAATCCAAGCGGCAATGGATTCGTGAAACATTGCAGGATTTATTCGATTGACAAACTTTTTAAAACGTATTATGGATTGAATCAAACCTCGCTGTTCTTAGCAGCGGTATTATTAGGAAATGACTATGTGAAGCAGCGCACGTTTAAAAAGTTCTTCAATCATCTGCCGCAAATTAGGAAAAGATACAGCACCGAACAACACCGGAAAATAGACGGGATATTACATTGGCTGCGAAGACGGACTTTGAACGAAGCCATAATAGGAATATTAAGCAGATTGCGAAAAGAAGAACGGAAAAATATATTAAACAAAATCGAAATGATAATGAACAGCTACGTCGACGCGCCGTTGAGCGTGTTAAAGATATTGGGTTTTTCCGCAGAAGTATGTTTTAAGGCGAGCATGGATAACGTGAGCAAAAAGTTCAAGTTTGAAGGTGACATATATAATTTAACGTACGAGGAAGACGAGCCGACTGAGGCGGAACAAAGCGACGAGGAAGAGAAAAAAGACGAAGAGGAAGCAGCGAGCATTCTAGAAGACAAACAATTGGTTTCTAACGAGTCGTTGGTTAATAATTTACCTGCCTGGTTCATTACCGAGTTTCAACAGAACAGATATCCCAGCTATTTCCTAGACGTGATAATAAGAAAGTTATACATCAGCCGTGCCCAGCTCGAAGATCCTACTTCTGTTTCGACTCTATTTGTAGCTTTAAAAATAATAAGCGTCATTTATGCTATATTAATATCGGTTAACAAAAGTAAGCCCAGTTTGGAGTATGTAACTAGAGATATGAATAGGGGAATACAACGTTATCAGTTAGAATATTGTGACAACATACTCGGGTGTAAGTTACCTTGCT
This sequence comes from Cardiocondyla obscurior, assembly GCF_019399895.1. Classification (NCBI taxonomy): domain Eukaryota; kingdom Metazoa; phylum Arthropoda; class Insecta; order Hymenoptera; family Formicidae; genus Cardiocondyla; species Cardiocondyla obscurior. The sequence goes on from NC_091864.1 coordinate 7,823,081, forward strand.
TATTGAATCTGAGAGAAATACCCTTCGTCGTCAGGAAAGAAATTTTAAATTCCACTTTAGGGATCTATAACGCACGCGACATTAATGAATTTCCGTCAAATTGGATGTTGTATCTTGCGACTATAAAATACTGGATAGATCAACATGAGGAACCGTCTAAGTTGAGGTGTCACATATACGCTTTGCTGTTCGCTATGTTATTTAACATAATCGATTGCAATATAGGTACTCAATTTAGAGTTCTCGCGAAATTCCATCAGAAGTGTAATAAAATTGTAGAAGATATTCAAAGAGACAGGCAGACAAAGAAGTATCAGCCACAGTATCCAGTCGATACTACACTTACGGCTGCAGTTTATGCTGTTAACGTTGACGATTGTTTTCTCGCGTCTAGATTCTTTATATCTAACTTCGAAATAGATCGAAAACTATATTCTCAGCCGAAGAAATACGATATCTCAATTATTCATAATTTTGCAGAGTTTCAAAATTGCGTAATACACACTGATCACTTAAACTCATTATTGAACTATCCATATGAGCCAACTAAGCTTTCTGCCGTGTACAACGGTACATTGTTATATAATTTATGTAGCAATTTTAAAAAGCGCGACAACGTTGAAGCTTATATTAACTTAATACTGCAAAATTCTGCAAGTTTGTTACATTTGTTTAATACACTTTTAACCAAAGCAAAACCTTTATTAAAAACCGCCTTACAGATAAAAACTGATGAGAATAAAAAACAAAAGGTAAAGAAACACAAAAAGAAGGAACATGTAATAAACGAAGAAAAAGAAAAAGAAGAAACTTGTGAGGATAGTGACGAACAAGAGTTTTATGATACAAGTAATTCTTTCTCTGTACTCGGACTCCAGTCGTAATTATTCCTCGGATTAGAAAAAAATAATCTGAATCTTTGTTAGCATTAGTTTCATTGTTCTTAGACGGATTTGTATATTTTATTTGTTTCTGATACGGCCTTTTAGTATCGTTAATACGTAAGTTTTTGTTCCAAGTTTTAAAATTGCTTTACATAAATAAAAAAACGAATAGATTTACTGTACAACGCAATGATTAATATTAAAGATTATTGTATACATTACCTTTTTGTATATCTCCGAAAATGCGTTGAACGCTGTTTTAACAGCGTTAGCTTCTTCCCGTAAAGTTGGGATGTAATATTGGTCGTATCCATGTTTGATAAGTAATCCAATGCGAACAGCATGTTTTAATGCCTCCTGTAACTCCTGTTCGAAGACTGTGATATCGGTTTCAACTGGATAATGCCCTTGTATATAATCTCTTAAATTTTGTAATTTTACAAATAACTGAAACTTTTGCAGTTCCTCCACGGCTGCGCGTAGCATTTGCGATGTTATCGATATCTTTTCCATTGTAGTGCGAAAAAATTGTTCTATTAAACTTTTGACGAAAAAAGTTGCAGTTATTTTGACACAAGTAATTTTGACAAACAATATGGTTTTATTAATTGAACATATCTACTTATTCGCAGAAATTCGCAGTTTACTATATGCGTGAATATGTTTGATTGTGATGATTAATGATCGATTTATATTCTTTTGTTAATTAAATATATTACATTGATTACAGAATAACAAGTACATTTGTGTATACATATTTATAATTTCCTTTCATATTTATAATCAGTTAAACAGTAAATTATATTGAATCTCTTTTTACCCTTTTTGCAAAATACATTTGTTTTATAAAAATTCAATACATCTTTAACATAAAATAAGATAGTGATTTAATTACGAAATAAAATATATCTCACCATTACTTTATGAAATATAAAAAAAAATTGCAAAAAAATATATATACAAATATACGTAATAAGTTGCATAGTCCCATTACTACAATTCATACTTAGATAGATAATCTTTTATTAAAAAATATATAAATTTAGTAATTTATAACAAATTGTGACTATGATGGCATAACGTGACAAATTACAGTTAAAGTAATAATTTCGAAATATAACTTCGAAAATATACTTTAATTATATATAGAAATTTACATATTCTTATTTAGCATGTGTTTTTCTTTGCATATACAATATTAACAATATAAATTGATAATAGCTTAATAAATACGTATCAAAAGAAGCTTTGCTTCTTTTCTTCCATAATTCAAGAACAAATTATAACCAATATAATATAACAAATAAAAGTATTGTACATAAATAATGACCAGATAAAATTATTTTTAATATATAATTTTAAAATATAATTAAATAAATATACGAAAAAGCTTTTTGGCAAGTTATTTACGTTTTTGTTTCACAATTTTGCACAAATTTGGGCATATTTTATAATAATTATATAATTATAATTAGGTAACCATATGTCACAGTGTAGTTTATTAAACTATATTATTTTATTGAATTTAAAATTTCCAAAAATTACATAAATATTTTTACTGATTAAAAAAAAAATTATATCGTGTTTGGCGTAAAGCGAAGTAAATAAATTCTTTTATATATACAAATTTGATACTATTGCTACATTAAGATATCACATGTGAAGCTTAGTAGTAAATAAAATATAAGATTTTTCTATACCGAATTTTAAAGAAAACTTTTTATCAATATTATTGAGAATATTTTGACACAAATTAATAGATAATTAATGATAATAATATTTAATTTACAATTATAAATGAGTTAGCTTAATATAGTAAATTGTTATAAATTTGTTATAACATTAGAATCAAATTACAGGCTGTTATAATGAATTAATATAGAAGTATTCATAAATATAACGGGATTGTATAATAAATTAGCTGCAAAAGAGTGACGTTTGAACAATATTTTTACAACAATTACGTGATTATATTACAATTTAGTACTGGCTGGTTGCAATAAAAATTGTAGCAATTCAAGACCTATTATAGCTCTTGCAAGATTATACTTAAGCTCTATATACAGTATATAAGCTCATGTAGATTGTTAATTTCCTGTACTTAAACTTTTCTTACCTCTGCAACTATAACAAAATACCATTACACTGGATCTAACATATAGAATTTTTCTCAAATAATATATATATATATATATCTTTTTTATATATATCTTATTTCTATATCGATGAGAATGTATCCCATATATCGTATTAAAAATTATTATATTTTTTCCTGCAAAATAATCCATTTTACCATAATCATAAAATACCGACACCACACTAAAAATTTTAAGAAGTAGGAAAATGAATGGTATATATAATTCGAAGAACGAATGTAATAAGACAGATACAGAAAATGATCTTACTAAATCCCTTAACCTTTAGTAGGGTCCTTAGTAGGATCATTATTCCATATATTTACAAAATATTGCACGGAAAAAACGATAATGATAATAAGTATGGTATCCACGAAGTTTTTAAACATATTAATATTATGATGTTGTTCACCAGATTCTCTTTGCTTTTTCACAACTTGTTCTACGATCTGTTGTATACGATTCAATTTTTCAGTATGTTCTATCATTTGATGATCTATTCCTTTCATTATGTCAATTAACCTAAAATAAGTATATTTTAATTTCTATCGTCAGAAACTATACATTTTGCGTGCATTACTAACGCACATAATTGTATAATTTCCAAAACAATTTATTACACGTTAACGTACTTACCTAGCAGTTGAACGTTTTCTTTTTCCTAAGGATTGACTAGAATCAGTATGTGCTTCTGCAGATGAGCTTCCAGAATCATGAGTTGGATCTGCCAAAGGCATATTATTTGAAAGTTGTCTCTTAGAAGATTTGAGCACTGATAAGGAGGAACGTGATTCAGCTTGTAATAATGGAATCTGCAAAAATTTATAATTAGAATGACTAATTAAATTAAAACATGCACGACACATTTCAAAAACTTCATTCTTGGCGCAATAATATAAGGTGCTATAGTCAGCGTTTCCTAAAAGTTAAATTAAGTAAAAATCTTGTCTTTTAATACTTAAAACTATTTAAATTAATGTTTTCTCAATTATAATGATCGTATATGTAAAACGCAAACAGTAAATTATAATAATTACGCAACACGATAAACTACAAGTCGAACAATGTAAGTTTATTAAAAATCAGAGTTGTATACAATCTTATTCAAATTCATAAGTAGTAAACCAAATAAAGCAGTGTAACATGCAGTTGTTAAGTAATATTGCCGGAAATAGTAAAAAAAAATAGACACGTAAAACGATTAAAGTACTTATTACTTATAGTGTTAGAATGTTAAAACGACATGCAGTACAAATTACGTCTTATATCGCTGTACCTGTGATTGTGGATCAGTAGAAACAATACTACCAGTACGCATAATAGGTGTTTTATGTCTGGTCTTTGTGCGTACTATATAATTTTCTTCATACTGTATTACGTCGTTTCTTGGATCCCATGGTCTTACGTCGGCATGTCGATAAACCCAGTTTCCAGTTATAATATCCTAATAGAATAAGAGCAAAAAATTAGAAATTATTTTTAAATATTAACATGCAACAAATATATAAGAAACATGTATTTCGCACTTGAACGAAATATTTTGGAATCCATTCTTGTCCTAGACTCTTTCGCTCTTTAGCTCGTTCTCTTTGTGCTTCTTCGAGACGAGTTTTGGCGTCAGTAGCAGCAATTTGATCATCCTTATTAATGGCTTGTGTAACAGCGTACCACAATTTTTCACTTTCCCATGGTCCTTGATATTCTAAAGGAACAGTATACTTCTTCAACCTTTTTTTGCGTACTTCTGGAGTTGGATTGAAGAAAATACTCTCTTGCTGTAAAATAAAAAATCAATAATTAAATTGAGAAAATTGTCTAAAATTATCAACGAAAATTAAAGCTTATCTTACTCCTGTCCGCTTGTCCGTTATTGAAATCAAGCCATCCCAATATCCAGAAATAGTAGCCAAAGTTTCCTTTCCTAAACGTATTCGTCCCACAACTTGATTCATGAATTCCGAACCACCAAGAAATGGCTGAAAATATTCTCATTTATTATTTTTAATGACAATTTTTTAAGTAATTCTGACAAATGTGTAAAAACAATAAAATATTCTGCTTGTTACCTTAAGTTTAAATTCCAATTCGGTGTGATAGCCGGTTTTCTCGCATATTATGTTTACTTTTCCACCGAGTTCCATAGACAATGTTCCCATAAGAATACCTTTGCAATGTGCATAAGGAATCGTCATTGTATAATCTTCACCTCTTGGTAGCATTGTTAATACGGCAATACCATCCAAAACTGCAGAGGTAGAATTTCCTATAAAAATACATACATGTTATTCAATCACGTTGTCACTATATATAATAAAAATATTAAACATTTTTATATTTTATATTAAACAAATTAATTACCATAAAATTTAGATTTTGCAATAATCGTAGCGCTAATAGTAAATCCATCTTGGCGATTTGTCACATAAAATCCTGAGATAGGCGGATGATGCGATAACTAAAAGAATATTTAAACAAATGTTAGAATAAAATATAATATTATTTTCTGAATTTATTGGTAATTTATTATTTGGAAATTTAATATCTTTAATATATCTTTTGAAACATTACTTGTTCAGCTAAATAGAATGTCCTTGAACCATTAGGATGTTGCCAATAACAACGGAATGTTTCGCCCAAAAGTGGATTGTAAGGCTTTTTTAAACCTTGTGGTTTTTTGTAAAATCCCGATAAGTACCATTTTACTACTGCTTTCATACGTGTAAATGCATCATCCTCCAACACTGCTCTGTAAAAATAAAATAAAATTAATACAGCATTAATTTTTATATGAATTGTGCGAAGTAAAATACTAATACAATTGTGTTACTATATTTTACTAACTGAGACAATAAATCGGCGTGATAATACGAATCGGCTAATTTTTCCAGAAATGAACGTGATTCCAGAATGAAAGTTGGCAATACAACTTTAGATAAATCCATGCCAGGACGAACTTGTTTCATTAAAAACCATATCAAAGATTTTTGCTCTTCTTGCAATTCCGTAACAACTTCGCCGGCCTATTAATTAATAGTAGTACAATATTATACGAAATAAATGCAGCTCTTATGATATATTCATGATAAGATTAAAAAAATTTCAGACAAACAATTTTCGTAAAACACAGACTGCAACGGTACATTAATTATTTATTTAATTAAAAATTGTATTAAGCGTGCTTACCGTTCCAAGAACTTCGTTTTCATTAGATACATATGGCGTTTCAGTGATTGGTTCTGATGATTGATCTTCCTTGGCCGATGCCTCGGACTCGCTATCTGATGCACTGATTTCAGCATCAGCTACTACTCCATTTTCCGGCTGACTAATGTCGTCCAGGTCTGTATGCAAGGTGTATACAGGATCTAGCGTTACTACTTGTCGGGTATCATATTCTAAAGCATATACGGAAGAGACGGTCATGCGACGTGCTGGGGAAATTAATGGGTGGGATGCAGACGTGAAACATGAAGATCCAGATAGTTGATTATCTGGGTCTTCATTAGAAACTGAAGGCGTAATGTTTTCTTGGTCTGTGCCAGGTGTGGGAGATCGGTCAAGTAAGAGCTTTTCCCAATATGTAACTGCATGGCAAAGATGTTGAAACATTGGAGTTGGTGAGGGACAAAGGCTTCTAAAATCGCGATTGATAGTAGGCGAGAGTGGTTGCGGACACGAGAGTAAGCGCCTTTGAGGTGTCGTAGGTGTTCTTGGAGCGTAGCGACTTAAATATACTACTAGTGTAAAAAGCAGGATAGCAGATAAATAGAAAGAAAAAAGTAACAGCGAACAATCATTATTAATAAAATTTATAAATTTAAAAAAATACCATTACTTTAAACTTTGTAATAAATTTAGTTATTCAAATTTATTGGATACTTTAAGATAAAAAAGTGTCTGTTTGGTTGGTTATAAAACTGACACGAAATTAATATGCAATCAATTACTTTGATTAGTAGAAATGCAAATCAAAAAATCATCATGCATCATTCTCAAACTCCACGTCTTGCATAATATACTTCTCTAATGATTAAATGCTTTTATAAATTCAATGCTTTATCCTTATATCCTTATATTTATACTGTTCTATCAAAAATATCGATATATTTTCTTTTGTTTTATATAAAACTTCTCGATACGTAATAAGTTTATATTAAAATGTAAATAATATTATTATATTTATACATTATATATAGTTTTATACTTTAATTATGGTTCGGAAGGTTTCGCATTATAATGTGAAATAACTTCAAATTAATTAATTCACAGATCAAAAGACACGTAAAAAAATATTAAAATATAATCGTGCTATTAAAATAGTAAAAATTTCGTAAAAGTTCTCATTTAAGTACAAGTTTTGCTCTTATTGCAAATTATATTTAAATATTTTTTAAATATAGTAAGTAGGAAGCCATGTCAATGATACTGACCATGATCATCAAAGTGCTTTTCATAGTCAGCCTCGCTCCATTGAGTCTCATGAGTGGTGGTTGCATCGTGTGGCAAAGGACGCGGTAATGCGCTTGTCGAGCGCACTATTAACGAAGAACAGCGTAACGACAATTCTAGTGCGTCCAACCAACATTTGCCTGCCGCTTGGGACGGTGCGCGAAAAATTAAGTAAGATGTTGGCAAAGGTTGTACAACAGCACCTAGAAAATATTAAATTTTAGTTAGAATTAAAATAATTATTAAAAATTAAATTTAATTAGTTAATTTAATAATTAGATAAAATTCTACAACGTCTATAACGTTGGCTATATATATTGCATGTATATAAATAGATCGATATTAATCTACTAAATAAAAATATAAGTTTTCAATTAATATAATGTGAAAAAAAATATAATTGTTACATGCAGCAAGCAGTATACGTAGAATATACATAATGATACCAATAGCTTCTTTCTCTGGTCCTCGAGGGGCCCATATAGATTGTTCCAAAGGATGAAATAATTTAAAACAAAATCCATCCTTCTTACTCGGACGTTCTATGACTTGACACGTATTGAGTAATACCGTTCCTACCCAGTGGTTGCTCTGTAACAAGTGTATAATTAGATAGAATCAGCTGAGAAATATAAAGAAACTGCAGTTAAAAAATAAGAAAGATTGCAAATACGAACTTTTGTTTTTGGACTTTTATACAGCAGCAGTAATCCAGGCTTTAAAATACACCATAACTTGGTCCAACCTTTTAACGTGCCACGAACCTTTAACCAATCACTCATAACAATAACAGTCGGATCTTTGAAAGAACTTAATAGTTCGTTGGCCACCCTTTTCTTTTCCATTCGATAATTCTTCCTTTGAGCCTTATAGGATTCTTTTCGTGTTAATTTGCAGGATTCTAACGACTAAAAATATCATAAAAAATGTAATTTATTTATAATGCCAATTAAAATAAATTTATTTAATAAGCAAATTAATTATATAAACTTATTTACCTTTTCTGATAAATTATCCATTTTCTGACTACCTTCGCCCATTCCCGAGATCCCTATAACATGTACAATTTTGTGCAATTATACTTTGTACAATAATTAAATCTTGAAATAAAATACATACTAGTTCTTTACACGTAATGTAACTAGTATATGTAATATTTCACATACTATATATTTTTATTAAATTACACACACACTTACATTTATAAATACAATTTTAGATAAACGAATAAATTAGTTATTCTTATCCTAAAACCAATCGCTTATTAAATTGGTTTAAAGTAAAAAAAAAAAAAAAAAAAAAAAAAATCTAAATATAGTATTTTTAGAGAAAGAGAGATAATGTATATTTATACATTACAAAAATATATAAAAATTACATTACTCTTTTCATATTTACTAGAACAAACCATGCGCGCGTTATTTTTTAATATAATTTTATTTTTATTCTCCAAGAGAAAATCAATCTAAAAGATGTTTTATAAAATTAAATTTAAAAAAAAAAAGAAAAAAATGGTTTGTTCTAATAATTATTAAAAAAAAAAAACAGTAGTAGCAATTTTTTCCCCATTTTCACGTTTAAATATCCTAGTACTAAGTACAGTTAAATTTTACCTCACTCAGTCCTTAAAAAAGAGGTAACCGTTCACCATATAATAAACGTTGTATGAAATAATAGATTAATTTTAAAGCGTGCAAAATTAAAATTTTTTTTTTCTTCTTTCCTTCTTACACGTTTAAACATCCTACTCCTAAATACAGTTAAATTTTATCTCACTCAGTCCTTAAATAAGTGGTAACCGTTCACCATATACCGAACGTTGCACGAAATAATTAATTAATTTTTAAGTGTGCAAAATTGTTTTTTTTTATTTATTTATTTATTTAAATAAAATAATCACGTCGGGATTCGAACCCGGTCTGGTCTACCCCCGCGCTCCTCTGAATACTAGGCGGGTATCATAGACGCTCGGCTAACCAGCCTTTATAATTGTATTATATTTTTTAATTTATTTAAATTTAATTTTTTTTTTTTTTCTTTTACTTCTTACAAGTTCATCTGTCAATTAAAAACCTAATTCATGCGTAACGCACCAACTTTTTAAGATAGAAAAGAATACAAACGTGTTATTCCATATTTTTCTTATATAAATTAAATCCTATATATAACCACGCATTCAACCAACTAGAATAATACAAAATAATAAAATAGTAACAAATATTATGTTTTCTACATTACAGTTGAACAAATCAAGATAATTTGTTATATATGAAAAATATTAAATAAGTCTTAACAAATTTTATTCACATTACTAATCAAAAGATAATTTAATAACAATATTAACAATTAAATTCATTATCTTGATTTGTGCTACGAGTACGGCACACAAGTTGTTTAATATTAAGATTTTATTCTGTTTAAATACATTTAATTACATATACTATTGACTCGATATTACGTACATTTTTTAATAACTTAAACCACACAAAATATATAAATTATTATTAAATAAAAAGGAGATATTCAAAAAATTGTTATTGCATTTAAATTAAATTTTTACCGTTATCATTCAAATAAAATAATTTTACTTTAATTATTCAAAAATAAGAAATCAATATATAAATTTTCAAAGATGTTAACTAATCTAATGCTACTTGAACAAAAATCATGCTTGGAAAAAATTATTTACTACTTTGCAGAGAAATATTTGATATAAAAAATTAAATACTGAAAGGGAGCATGCAATGGGCTTAAAAATAAGGAGAAAAAAAAACAAATAACATTTACCAGTCTATAAAAGTGTAATGTTTAACGCAAACCTTATGAAACAGCTCGCATAATATAATTAGTCATAAACATCTATGCTGTTGCATTACTACGGTCATATTACAGTCATATAATCAGGTACGCATCTATGCCCTCAATAATAAATTATTAATTAAATAACATTTGTTTCGTTTATTTTACAAGCTTGCACAATGCACTTAATAAGCATTAAATAACATTGTTATACGTATACCTAGAAAGCATCAAACTTCGTAAAGAAAAACTGTACATAAAATGAAACGCAAACGTTTAGATTAGAAAAAAGCTATGTAAGCCATACATAAAAAAAATTCTTTTAGCACATGTACATCTATTGCATAGAACATAGGTAAGTAACGCTAATCAAATTTGAGAAGCTGCAACTGTTTAAAATTATCCCAAACTAACAGCGATGTATTATTCTCATAAATATTTCTAGATTTATACCTGGTGAGATCGGCGATGCACCGGTGGTAATATTAATGCTTGTCGAAAGGGACTCAGTTGATGGAAGTTTAGGTAATGGTGTAGACTGTGCTTGAATGCTGCCTCTTCGAGGTTGTCGATCCGCTGGCTCTATATATTTAGCACTTATTCAATTGCACTCAATATTTATTATCTTATCTGACGGCACATTGAAAAAATAGGAACCGTCGCTCAAAGGACCGTTCGGACGAAACTAATCGACAGTCAAAATTTACGTCTACGTGGCAAACAGATGAAATTAACATATAGTGATAAAGGAATGTTGCAATATTATTATCCATTGTGTGATAAATGAGATGACAATTGCAAAAAAAAAATAAAAAAATAAAAAAAACAAGAATGATTGTTTACTGTTGAGTAAGAAATATACTCTGCTGCTCATATATGTACATATGCTACAAAAAAAAAAGAGGAAAAAGAAAGAAAAAGTGTATGCCTATTTTGCACATGCACAATAGAGAAAATACCTCAGCCATGCTTTAAGTTGTGCTTTAAATTGTGCTTTAAGTTTATATTGTTGCGTGCCAGCCAAGCAGATTACATACCGATATGTCTTTACAAAAGGGAGAAAACTAAAGTTATCCGCAAAACAGTACAGTGAGCAGCACACACTTTTTTGTAGCAGTGCTGCCTCAACTGTTAAAGTGTTGCAAACAAAATATATCACAATGTAATACAAATTATTAGTAAAAATAATTTAGACACACGTACACGACACGACATATATTTGCAGAGCTTGGAAACATTGTTTGAGTGCTGTATTCTTTCTTGCTGTTTTGTTCATTGAGTGTTTTTCATGATAGTGGTAATACTTGTACGCTGAGAAGTACTGTCTTATGAAAAATGTTATCTAAAACACTGACTACACTATTGCGCTTGACCCGGTGGATTTACAGTTTCATGTACGTCAATGTAAAATCATACGCATTGTCCTCATTGTATATTGCAGGATAAGACCGGTAGAAAAGTAGGTCGTAGAGCACAAGTTATTATCCACAACAAACTACCGTGCTTATAGCAGTAGGGATTCCTGCTATAATATAATGGTTTGTTACCCAGGTATTGATTTCCATTTTTCCAACAGTGCTACAGTACTGCATTTCATTCATATTAATAAGCTGTCATAACTATACATCTGGGGTACTTTCATTGTCAAGATTATTATATAGTTTGACATACCAAGAACAAAATGAAGACACGCGCAGGCAATATATAAATACTTTTCTTAATAAAAATGTTACAAAATACGATTGCTACATTATCATTAAATATAATTAAATATACTTCAATGGAAAACGGAGATTAAATTCTTTTTTAATGCATTAAAATCTTATTGAATGCATCGTTTTATCTTTGCCAGTTAAGAACTCTTCTAGAGATTTAGAGTTTAAGAAATATTTTGAATTATTTCAACTTGTAAAAATATTTTCTACTTTTAAAAAAAAAAAATAAAAAAAAACTTATTTGTTCATAAATAACTGTAAAGCGTTAATATAAGTAATTAACGCATGTATGTAAATATAAGTGTTATGTAAATGTAAAAAATGTTGTATGTAATTTAATAACGTCATATATTACATCTATTAGATCTTACTTAGATCACTAATGATAGGGGAAATTTTTGCAAAAACATGCCGCAATTACATCTATGTTCTTAATTGATATAGTTCAAATGTCAATGACAACACACACACCACCACCACCACCACGCAGCACGCACACATACGCACGCGGAAAATGCTTAAAGTAGTTTCATAAAGTTTCATGAATTGTCTAAAAAAAAAAAATATACGCAGTTGTGTGAACGTTCGTAAGTTTTACTGCTCGTTTAGTCCTGCGTCTTTACGCTTAATTGCATCTCACAACAATCTTATAACTTCTTACATTTCTTAATTATTATATATAGAACGATCACACGATAAATTAACTGAGAGATAATAATATCATTGTAATTGAATGCTAATTGAATTGTTTACGTGCTGGCACTACTGCGCTTGCTATTTATTCCCGACGTGTTCTCATTAAAACGTACATCGTGTATATCGTCACGTTAATATGGAATAGCGTACTTACGGCTCAGGGATCGGCTGACGTTCGGTGGTGTCATGGTCTTAAAGGTGTCCGCCGAGCTGCCAACCGGCACGGAATGGGTCTCCGGCTGCAGGCGCTGATGCTCACCGCCGGGCACCACGATCGGCTGCGAACTCATCGCGGATCTAGGATCGACAATTCGCAGTCAACGTTAATCTGACGCAAGAGCGCCGCATTCTTCCGCGTCGGGGCAGGGTCGGTCGCCGTCGGAACAGTTCAAGACGCGATAACGAATTCGCGCGAGATGAAGAAAGAGAGAAAGAGGCGGAGAGGCGCAATGTGCTGGTGGAAAACGTCCACGCGGCGACGAAGGAGCGCCGTGTTTACTTCGTCGGGGCACGTACGACTGGTTGACTGGTGGGCGACAACTCACCTCGTCGGGCCTCCGCGGCGTCGGCTCTCACGCGACGGGGACGTGTCGGCTCATCGCGAATTACGCGGCGGGCGGAGCGGAGGTAATTAGCGCGCGCCGCCGCGATTCGGCGCGGCGGAGGGACATCGCGGAGACGACGTGCCGGCGCACCTTCCGGACGACGCGACACAACGCCGTCGCCGACGGGCCACTTCCGGCTGGCTCGCTTCGCCCTGGGCTGCCGATCGACTCGCAACGGGACACACGGGACGTCGTACGAGATACGATCGCACACCATCGATCTACCCGCGACGCGACAAGTCCACTCGTTCCTCCGACGGTTCCTTCGGGAGCGCACGCGGTGGAGAGAGCGAGACGGCGAGAGACGGGAAGTGCGCATGCTCACGCACGCACGTTCCCGAGCGCGCCGCGGCCGCAATTGCGCGCTGTACACTTGCAACTTTTTTTTTTTTTTTTTTTTAAGATTGTCGGAGGGGAGGGGACTTCTAGGGATTCGCAACGGCGGGTTTCAAAGCTCGATCTTGACATCGCGCCGAGCTAGGAGGCGTCAAGTTCCACGCTCGACGTGTGACGAGAGTTTTGCGGGAAAATCAGGAAGAGGAGTCAACGGACGACGTGCCTTTCTAGCCGGCTGTCCGAAATGTCCGGAATTTTTCACGAGCACCGCGACGTCCCGCAGGCAGATCGAATGTCGCCGCCGTTCTTCGCATCAGCAGGTGACCTCCCCCGGCCCCTCGGAGGCTTTCTCCGCGTGAGAACCCGATCGATCGCCATTGCGATACGCGTAAATTTTTAATAATCGTGACCGCGTCTCTCACCCACCCGTCGTTCTAATATTAACGCGACACGTCCGCCTCGATGCCCGGCTTGTCCGCCTGCGCGCGTTACACGTCGCAGCGCATCGTAATCTTTGAAAGAGACGCTAATTTCGAGCCGGTTATAATTGGCGCTTCGTTAGCTAACGGATATTCTATAATGGAACTCTCCAGCGAAAGCGTTCGATCGCTGAAAAACCCGTGCCAGAGTAACAGCCGCAAGTGTTCGGACCGTTCGGGGTCATCCCGGCTGAACGAGTTAATTTCAGGCTTTACCTTGATTTTCCCTCACTCCGTAGACATTATGCGCAGAATCGTTACGCGACGAGGAAGGGGAAAAGGGGGGAGAAAGAGAGGAAAAAAAATAGCCAGTCGATAATTCGGCGTCGCTCACTTTGCGCCTTATCGACGCGATCTGCAAATTAGTCCGCATGCATCGTGCAATCTGCGCATTTCAATCTTTCAAGGGCCGAATAAAGCTCGGGGCGGACAAAATTGAATAAAACTCGAATCAAGTAGAGCCGAATAAAATCGCAGGGAAAAATCTGACAAGACAAAGTAAAATTTAAAACGCGAGGACGCAAAAGTTATTTGAAAACGAATAGACCTGTTAAGTATCGGTTAAAAAAAAAATAAAAAATAAAAGAGGGTCGCTCGAGAATTATTCAACCGAATTCCTTGAAATGTTTGCTGTAACACAGACGGGATGGCCTTTTTTCGGCCGCTTCGCTTTGCCTGTCGCGGGAGTCCAGTCGAGGAAGTCGCGGACAGTGCCGCCGTCGGTGGCGACGCGAATTCGGTGCCGCCGTCGGTGCCGTCGGTCAGTGGACACGCTTGTCCTGCCGGGTCGCGGCGTCTGGTGGCGTTTGAGCACCTCCCCCGAAGGGCAAAGCTAGCCCTGTTTCGCCGGCGCGCGCGTACGCGCGCGGCGTGTCTCTCTCGGTGTTTCAATCCAGTCGTTCTTGTCTCCAGTCGCGTCGCAGTGCCGGCAGAGCGATGGCCGAACGGAACGAGCAGGTATCCCCGGCGCGGACGGTTCCGACGGCGGCCGGCAAGCCGTCCTGCTGGCAGCATCGGCTCTTCGGTAAGCAGCTCGCGCGGTGCGGGCAGATGAACGACGCGAGGAAGCCGATCGACTCGCCGACGGCGAGCCTCGTCCACGAGGACGGCCGGCCGGCATGCGAGGTCGTCGGCGTATACTTCAGCTTCGTGAACTCCGGCGCGACCTGCGACGAATTCACCCGCCAGCTGACTGAGCTCTACGAGAACGTCAACGGCGCGGGTGACGCCGATCGGAGGAAGCGGCTCGAGGTGGTGCACGTGGTGCTCTGGAGCAACGTGGCCGACGTGCTCGACGTCGACGAGAGCTTCCGCGCCCACGTAGGCGACCTGCCCTGGCTTGCCGTGCCGAATCGCGACTACGAGAGGAAGGTAAGCGGCTTCTTTTGTTCAGCGATGATCACCTGCACCTTCCGACACTTACTTTTTTCTCCCGAGCCCTTTAAAACCCTTCCGTTCAATGTTTCCTTCTGTTTCCACCTTCGAAGGACCGCCGCGGTGCGAGTACCACGTGGTGCTTCGCATGGTCCTGTCTCTCACCGCCGGCGAGCATCGATAAAACTTCAAAGTCTTCAAAGGCCCGCGACTACGTGCGATAACAATAGCTTCCGAAGAGAGCCTTGAAGTTTTAATCTTAAACTCGTCCCGAGACACTCGCAAAGTTTAGACGGGCGGTATAAAAAAACTTTTCCTTCGCTTTGAGTCACTGCAGACTTCCTGGCGCGATAAGACATTTTTTACAATCGCAAACTTCGGCGTTTTGATTAAGAGCGTAAAAGAAAAGGATATTAATTAATTAATCCAACGCAATAAGAAAGGCTGGGTGCTTTTTAATTAATTTAACTATTAAAATTTATTTAAAATCGGATACAATAAAGAGATAAAAATGCGAATAAAGTCTGCAATTACGCCATCGTTTAAAACGATGAAAGAAGGAAAAAAAAAAATAAAAAAAAGAGCACGAAAAAAGCCAAAAATAAGAAGAAATAAATAAAAACGAATTTGCCAGAAAGTCTGCAATGTAAACATCGCCATAGGCGGTGATTTCAGGAATTGCATGCATGCATGAGACATTCAGGCCGGGGGCGACGGCACGGCCTGCGTTTTTCATCTCGCCCATAGACGTTTTAACCCTTTCGAACCGCCGCCGCTATTTAAGGTCCGAATGTTATTTGCGCGTCAGACGGAGGGAGGAAAAGATCGGTCGCATGCGGCATGCACCTCGCTTATTCGAACGAACGCATTACGGGGACCCGCGTGAAGCTTTTTTGCCGTATGCATTATCGTCGATGCGGCGGGAAATACCGCGACGAAGAAAGATCGCGAAAGAGCGCGAAAGCTTGCGAGAACGGGCCTCGCGTGCGAATGGCGAATGTAGGAGCCGCATTTCGGGTTGTAGCAGGGCGTCTCGTTGCGTGCCATTCGCTAATGCATCTCGAATTTCTCCTCACCCCTCGAGAGCCACTCGAAAAATTAGAGAGTGCCGAGTATTTGACGACAATAGCACGTAGAAAGCGCAACTGTAAAAGTCGCGATCGTCTCTCTTTATTTTTCTTTCTCCCCGGGAACGATAAACTTCGACTTACTTATTAATTTTTCCACGCAAAAACGCTTTGAAATATTTTGCGAGATCAAGTCCAGCTGATATCGCGCTTTTAACGGTGCTGCATCGTCGAAACGTCTTATTCTTGTTCTTTGATCGTCGCGTCGTGTTGTACAAAACGCAGAGTATTCGAAACGATTGAGCGTTGCTAGAGAAACACTCGAGCCCTTTGTACTTTATCCGAGCCCGCGGTACTTTGAGCTCGTTGCCGCTCGCGGTGGAGACGCACACAGGATACAATACATACACTTAATCTGATTCAATCACGAGGAAACTGTAACGGTGATGCGTAATCAGCGTCGAGTGGCCTCGCCGATTGGTCCTCGCTCATTAATTCCGCGCTTAAGATACTTCTCTGACGAGACCGCCTCGTCGTAATCGCGAGTGCCCCGGCGATAGTTTTACTCGAGTGGGAGAAACGGGGCCAATTAAAAATAATTCCCGAGAAAAGTAACACTTTATCTGGGACAAAAATCCGTTTCCGTTCGTTGTATTTTAAGTACGATAACCGATTATATATTTTATTTCGCGTGCGTCATTTACGTCTCGATGAGATTACGAAGAGACGTTCGTGGATTTATCGCGTGGCCTATCGATATACCGAGAGCAACGTTTCCTTCTTTCTCGCGCCTTCGTGGTTTTATTTTACGATATCCCGCCGTTTTCTCTATTTGCGCGAGAGAAAATCCTCGGCCGGTTCACGGGATGTATGCCGTGAAAAAATTCCGCTTCGTTTTAATCAGCGACGGCTGCTCATAACCCGAACGGGTTTTTTTTTTTTTTTTAAATCGGCCCCGTAAGAAAACGCGCGTCTTTATCCGCGAGAGACATTAACGAGAAAGTCACTCCCGTGGGGAAAAATAAAAAGGGGTTGAACCGACGCCGGGGAAGGCCTCTATTTCGGACGGATGGCCGACCCATATCTTCCTCAAATAACGCTCTCGTCCGGTCGACGCGATAATGAAAGGAATCGACGAAAGAGAGGACGCCGGAGATGAAATGTGTACGTTTCTTTTCGCTCGGCTTCGTGCATGCGAGATTGGTCCATGAAAGATGAAGCGCCCAGTTTCGTCGGAATGTACGCGTATTCCGAGAACCGTGGAATGTAAAACTGTTCCTTCGCCTCGCTCTTAATTGCATTTTAAATTTTAATCAGGGAAATTAACTTCCCCCCGAGCTGCTAACGCAACGTCGCCGATAATTTAATAATTTAATCTTTACGCGATGGGGCGGGGGGTGAAAAAGCGCGTAGATCACGGATTTTCCACGCTCGATTTAATTCCGAATCAACTTTACGGGAGCTGCAGCAGCGAAGTTTCGTCGTGAGGCTGTTTAATTCCGCACGATGGGAAAAGAAGGAAACGGTTTTAGCGAAGCCGAGCGGAACTTCATTACGAAATCCATCTCGCGATGAAGAAATCTACGAGTTAAAAAGACGGTACCGTTTGAGATTTTGTATCGACTAGCTTCGGTATATAAATATCTTTACGAACTGTTTTAACTGGAGGGCTGGAGCATATTAGATATCTGGATAGTGTCCGGTTGGACGGCACGCGCGTTCAATATAATGTAACGCAATTGTTCATACGCAGTATAATTAACAAAGCGATCCGCCGAAACGTCAGTTTTAACATTGGCGTGCGCCAGGCCGATTAATTACAGACGTACGAATCGCGCTTCGAGCTCGGAATTAAATTTTCTAACGACACATTACTATAATTACGATCTTCCGCGCGTTCGTCGCCTGTAATCGCGAGATTACTTTTGTTCACTTCGCCAATTAATTCGTTCAGCTCCAGTTCATCGTTGCTCGGAATGTCAGTTCTTTCTCGTTAATTATTATTAAAAAAAAATAATTAAAAAAAACAAAAACAAGCAGGAATCGCTTGTCTCGTGGTATCAAATGCGCGCCTATTCGCGTATATAAGCGAAATCTTATCGCCGCTTCGTGTCGCGGTTTCCTCTTACACTTTGTTTCGTCCCTTTTTTTTCTTTTCCGACCCCGGTGCACGCCTATGAATTGTGCATGGCCGGTTAGCCCGTGGTCAAAGGGAATGCACAGGGTGCTCGCATGAAAAGCCGTCCCCATGTTTGCGGGGGGAAAACACGAATTTCGAAGAACCTTCAGTTCACGCTCGAGGGGTGGTGCGCCAACCTTTCACCCCTACGTAATCGAATCCATCTCGTGGATTATTAACAGTTACGCGACGAAACCTTAACGGTCCAACGAGTCTAAGGCGATTCCCTTAACCGATTCACGCCGGTGGATAATCGGGATGAGAGCTTAACCGACTCCGATTTAGCGCAGTAAATTCCGATTAGCGCTAGTTCGGGATCTGCCCTAAACTGATAAGAAGACCCTCCCCCGTCCGAGGGCACGGAAGGAAGAGAATCTCGACGGGGTAGTTAAAGATTTTATGCCGGATTATTTCGGCCAGAAATTACACTTCCGGCGCGTCGTAGTCGGCCATCCGGTCGCTTCGAGCGACTCGCTTATCGATAATGACCAGTGAGGGGTATGCAGTCCCTTCTTTGTAACATCCCGGATTTATTATCGCGTCGCGGCGATAGAGAGGAAAGTATATATCTCGTTTACGTCGGCTCATCGAAGAAAGAAAAAAAAAAGAAAAAAGTAAAAAGACAGAAAAAAAAACCTCTGTAAATTTCTCGCGGCTTAATGAAGCCTCCTACGCGCGACATTCGCTCGTAAGAGCGTCGCTTGCGAGCAACGCGTTCAGGGATAATCGAGAGGGAGCTCGAAGGGCCCGAAGGGCTGCCGTCGCGACGGCTGGAGTTGAGCGCGGCAGAGGCGTCGGGCTAGACCTGCGTTGTCTCTGTATACACACGAAGGGGCGCAAAAGGGAGGACGATTGAACGCGTGCGACCCAGTCAAAAGTGATCCCCGTCTGCCTTTCTCCGAGGCCTCTTGGTCCTTTTTTTTAGCTCCCGCTCGCGGCCAGAGACGATCTTGGCGGCAAACGAGAGGAAGGTGAGCGTCGGATGAACGAGGGAAAAAGGGACAGCGGGAGAGATAAAGGGACGGGGAAGGCCACGTAGACCGTGATGTGTATGTACGATAGGGAATGCACGCTGGACGCTACAAATGCCCGCTCGACCGTTATTAAATGTATATACACGTGACTGGAGGTAATTTATGGGGTAAATCCCTTGACGTGTGTAAAGTTCGCGCATGATACTTTTCAAAGTACATATATCCGGACGGAGCCGCGAATTAAAATATAATTAATCGTAGGGAGGCAATTGCTTCAACGTGATCTCTAAAATGTAAGAAAAAAAGTAACCGTTTCGCGTCGGGGAAATAACAAGCGAAACCGTAGGTTCCATCCTGAACCCTTTAGGAGGAGTGCTCGCGCGTTTTCATCAAGGTTCATGCTAAACGGGCGGTTTCGCTTCGAACGTCGCGGGGGTGGCCCGCGAGGGTTCTTTTTAACAACGAGCGTGTGTTTTATGACGCCCTGCCCGGTGCGCGGAGGGCCGGAGCGAAGGAAAATAACGATAGCGGCGTCGTTCGCCGAACGGTAGCAACACGGCCGAGGGAGAGGACGCACGCGTTATCGACCGCTCGGGAAAGGCTCCCGAGCGAGGGCGAGCGCGAAAGCACCAACGCGTCCGTAGGGCAACCACGTGACGCGGCAGCGGGAAATACACGAAGGGACGCTCCTCCGTGCCGCCCTGTTTCCCTTTCGCTCTCTCTCTTTCTTTCTCCCTTTCGCCGTCTCCCTTTCTCCCGGTGAAAAGTATTATGTTCCGCGATAACGTACAGCGCGATTCATCGCGTTCGCTACCTACGAGAGGCCCTTCGCTCTCGCCTTGCGCCTCTTCTGTCTCACCCTCGTCGTGCGCGCCCCTCCCTTCGCCTTTTATGCGCGCCGTAACCCCGTAACGGGGCATCTCGTGCGATACGAGAAATCCCGAACGATCCTCCCCCGAGATATCGGGGGTTGAAGGGGGACTGGTGGATGTTCGAGAAGAGGGTCGGGTCCGACTTAATGCAGTTTCGGGGGTAGATTGGAGGGTTTAGACTCTGGTACGGTCGCGCGGATTCTCCTCTCGTTTCGAATTATGACACCCGATCAACGGCTGTGACGAGAAGCTGTGTCAGCGAGTTCTCGTCGGCGAAGGAGCTGAAAATGTAATCGGAAACGTCGCGTTCGCTCGCGAAAAATAACGGCAGATACGCGCAGAGAGATAAAATTTATAATTACTCACGATGCGATAAATCGAGAGTTCCTTCTTCGGCTCAAAAAAAAAATCTATTTATTAAGATAAATAACGGTTTCATAAATCGACAGTGTTAAGAATCCGAACGAGATATGGCTCGCGAGATGATGAAAAAAATCCGTTGCTTAGCGAACAGCTGCAGAGGAATACGAACAAACCGCGCGCTGGTATATATTTTCGTCGATAATTGCCTTCCATATACAGCTCTTATTTCATTATCCTTATTATATACCTTGAGTAATATTATCTGCACTACATCGCCTGCGTCGTTAATGCAGCCCCGACTGCAGCTGTTCGCGCTCATTGCCGCGGGTCTCCGGAGAAATATGCTTTTAGCGCATCTTGTTTATTGCTATTGAGTGGTACCATTAGTTCCTTCCTTCCCGCAGTACTTTAATTACGCTCACAGATACACGGGACAATGGCCGTATTAAATAACGTAACTAGTATTACGAGAATGTGTGATTTTCGACCGTACGAATATGCACGAAGAAGAAGCCTCTGTGTATTTAATATTCCACCGCGACTTTCGATCCTCGCGGTTTTACACTTCTGAGATAAGAATTAGCATATAAACAGGTTCTGCGATTTATTTTTGCCATTTGCGTACGTTATTCGTGATGTGTTAATATTTTTTTACCTTTTTTTTTCTTTTCTTTTTTAGACCAGACTGTCTCGAAGGTATCGGATAAAGACCGGCGTGCCGACCTTGATCTTACTGGAAGCATCGAACGGGGCGATCGTAACAAGAGGAGGCGTTGAGCGAACTATCGCCGATCCTACCGGCACCGAATTTCCTTGGAGGCCTCCGCACCCGAAAACCGCCCTCGAGGATGGACCTCTTCTACCTTGCGGTGCCCGCGATAGCAACGAGCCTATGCTGCACGAAGAACTTCGCTACTGTTTCAAAGGAGTCTACTTTAGCGCACATTGGGTGAGCGACGACACCCGAATGTATACATTTGTTTCACCGTCCCCTGCGATAATTTTATAATTTAATCTTAAAGTCTTTTCCTTTCGAGAGAGATGCGATTAATTTTTGCGAATAATTGTTTTTTTAAACATCAAGTACTGGCGTTAATTGTCTTGATAATTGTAATTATATATTTAATTTAAATTGGCATCGAATTGTTATTACGTTATTGCGTTCTTTTCATTTAGTGTCCGCCTTGTAAAGCATTCACCCCGCAACTCGTGGACACGTATCAAAGAATTCGAGAGAGAGGCCACGATTTTGAAGTAATTTTCGTCAGCTCGGACAGGTAAACTTCCGTAATACGCTCTTCTTTAAACTTATTTTATTTTATTTTAAGCTATTTTTATTGATTAACGGTTTATTTTATTTTATTTTTTTTGTGTACTTACTGTGATATCCATCTTTTGTAAGAAATTTCAATGGCCTGTGCTTTCATTGTAGGAGCGAGGACTCTTACAATGCGTACACGGAAACAATGCCTTGGTTAAGGATACCTTTTAATCAAGAAGAAAGACGTCGAAAATTGGCAAGAGCTTTCGATGTGCAGGCAATACCCACTCTCGTCATTCTGGACCCTCGCGACAATATAATTACTCTAGATGGTCGCGCCGAATTGATCGAAGACCCGGAAGGATTGGTAATTTCGACAAACTTCTCAAATATAAAAGTCTTATCTGCAAATAAAATATGTATATCAGAAAAATAAGTCTTTAATATTATAGATCAAGTTATTAAATTCGAATCAAATTATAATAAAGGCAATCTATATTTTCAGAATTTTCCATGGAACTTTAGATTGGTGAATATTCTGACGGAAAAGTATGCGACGTCACTACACGATGCTCCAGCCATTATCTTATTTGTTGGTAAGATAATCCCTTTCTTAAAAAGAAGATGTGGAGATTTTATTGTTACCCGATCGCTGCCGCTTTTTCGTGACGATATGCTGACGATGAAAATTAATACTAATTACATTTTTGCAGAGGGAGAAGATTGTGAAATTCAATTCGGAGAAAGTGTATTACTACCAGCTGCACAAATATACAGAAGAGATCAACCTGATTACGATCCAAATTACGATGATCCCGATGACGATTCCTTACAGTTTTACATAGCTTTGGATGTAAGTACATGCATATATTTGTATCACATATATTTGTACTCAACTAATTATCTTCAATGATTTTCATAACAGTGTGAAACGTCGGATATACTTCGCGAATTCGTCGGTCTGGACGATGCAGTACCTCTTTTAACCGCTATCGACATTCCGCGAGGAATATACGTCGTAATGGAATACGGCGTCGAGATTACCGTGGACTCGGTACAACAATTTGTTGACGGATTCCTTACTAACAAACTACCGATAAACAAAATTAAGACAATGAACAAAACATCAAAAACCACCGAACATATGCCGGCCTAAAATATATAAAGTACCTATATAAAAGAGCAATTAAATGCAAAATTTGTACTTGTCGAGTTTTATAAGAATTGTTCAGACACAAAAAAAAAAGTACGTCCTTCTCTTTCTTTCTTTTTTCTACTCCTGTCTCTGTGATATTGTCGTTCTTTACATAGAGAAATTCGCATGTAAATTGTACTTGTTCTTACATAATTTATCGCGGATGTAATCAAAAAATATTATATTATGTATATTATATCACATTAAAAAGTCACAATCTAAGTCCATCAAATTGTATTTTTAAATGTACGTAAAAAGGTATGCGCACACGAATGTGTTAATATAATTATTAAATAATACCGGACAAGCGCACTGGAGATTCTCGTTTATGAAATAGCTTATTAATTGTTATGTAGCTCATATACGCGAGCTACATTGTATTTATATTGCCGGTATTTTAATATTAAACATATTCTTAACTATATATTTGTGTTGTATAAATTTTCTTAGGCATGTAGGCAATAATGAGCGTCATATCAATTGTCTAATCTAGTAAGAGACTTTATTTAAATTTGCATTTGTTTTTTAGTTTATTCAATTTTTTTTTTATTTTTTAAAAAGTATCTAATTTACGATATCTTTTAAATTATTAATGTTGCAAACGTTACTGCAATCTTTCTTATTTTACTTATCGTTGTATCCTAGCATTTTTTTATACAACACATATTACACTCACGCAATGTTACTGATTCATATATTAATCCTAATTTATATATAAATATTTTACAATTATAAAGCTACTACCGTCGCTGGTTAAAAAAATGTACAATAAATTTGCATTAAAAAAAAAAAAAAAAAAAGGCACTATATGTCGTCATAAGCAATAAAGTGCTTTAAGTTGTTTTAATAGTCGTATTAGTTAAAAATTTAATTATAGTGATTATTATATGGTCCGTCTTTAATAATTATACATCTGTGATTATCACGTAAGAAGTGCTGCCAAAGCATCAAGAAATTTAGGTCTTTCCTCAATTTTCAGTCTTATTACTGTAAAGAAAAAAAAGGTTAAATACATTGAATTCTAACTAATTAATTCATCGAGGTTTATTTTATGCTTACTTGTACTGTCAAAATAATCTGTCTCAATGTCGCAATTTTTATTCTTTGCAGCCTGCACGAATGCTTTCCCAAATAAGCTGTAATCATAAAGTTTATAGTTAGATAATATAAATTTAATTTATTTATAAAAGTTGTATATACCTTCGGGGTTGATCCTCGCAAACTGGCGGTATGCCCACGAGAAGACACGATCCTTCCTCTAAACTAAATACAGCGGAGGCCACGAGAGGCCACTCAGAAGCACGTCTGTTCCTTGAGGAATTTACATATGCTTTGAGGGTAAATTGAGCTAGCATAATCAGAGGATGAGCATGCGCGAATAAATAATTGTCTACGTTTCCGTCCGGTACATTGAGATATAAAAAGGAACCAAAGTTCTTTACTTGCTTAGTTTCTAATACACTCTGTGCAGTTTTAAAAACATTATGAAGCACAAGCTTTGCTTTCTCAATTCCACTTTCTAAAACATCTTTTTTTGTACGTGATAAGCAATCTAGTGCGTCTAAGAAACAACGTTGCGGTTGTCTATCCTTCGTCTGTAAAAACACAATAGTTATGTACATGTTGTAGCTACGTCTAAATTATACGATATTTAATAATTGCTAACTTACTGTAGAATCCAACAGAGCCAACATAGCATATACCATATCTGATGCACAGTATTTAAATCGATAACCATATTGGAGAGTAAAACTAGTACCGATAACACTACTGACATTATATTTGCCAGCTAATTTTTCAACCATCTCTTTGAATTCCTGTCTAAAGGTAAGGTCCATTGCACGAAACAATTGTTTGGATTGTACCAGAGGTAAACCCATCTCGGCTAAAACTTCTCGCAAACGTTGCTCTCCTCTAATGGACCACAAACGTAATGATACCGCAGTGGACATTGAATATTTCAAACTAGCTTCAACAGTCCAGTGACGGTATAATGCCAATTGAAGACTGTTAATTATTATTAAGAAATTTAACATAGTCAAATTTAAGAACCGAGTTAAGAATTTTTTTTACGTGAAAGGATACTCTTTGTCATATGTAACTTTGACAATACTCTGTTGTTGCTGCTGCTTATCAATGTCAACTCCTTGTCTATGTGTTAATCTTGAAACGTGCGCCTGAAGAGAACCTTCCTCAAGAACGGATATTCGTGATTCCACCTTGTTAAGAATAGACTGTTCTGTAGAGCCTACTATGGCCCACCACGCCATATCTAAATTATCTTTCGACATATTCCAAGCCATTTCGAACACAACTATCGCGCTCTGTAACAAAATGTAATATATACGATAAAAAAATAAAGAAAATTAAATTTAAAAAATTATTAACGTCATAAATTATAATGCATACTGATTTGCCGTAATAGCTGTATTGTAAATAATTGAAAAGGATTGTTCCTCTGTTTTCAAGCCATTTTCTTTTCTCACTTCGTCTCAATAAATCTTCTTCATTCAATTTTCGTTTTTTACTTCGTCTACCTTCACTTTCCTCATCGTCCGATACATCACTTGCGTCTTCTTCATCTGACTACATACAATTAAATAAAATTATAGGAAAAAATACAGAAAAAAGTTAAATAAAATTCAACCAATTACATACACTATCATCTCGGAATATATCATTATATTCTGGTATTTCATTATCTTCATCAGGTTTTCCAAGAATACATATTTGACTTTCTGAGTATATATTGCATAAATCATAAGGTCTATGACTGTCGAGAATAAAAAACACTATAGATTCATCTGGTCTAAGTAAATCTACTAAGTCTAAGGTACCACCACAGTTTATCATAACAATATTTTTTATCTGAAAGAAAGAAAATTTTCTAAAATTAATTTTATGGAACAACTAACTGTAGGACAGTGAGTATCAATTCTTGGAGACCTTACCTCTTCACAATTTTCATCAAAGGCACTTATCAAATCCTGAATACCTCTAACAGGTACAAGAGTATATATCATGTGATCATTTTTGAAAAGCTGTTGCAATATTCTACAAGCACAGATTGCATCGACATCAAAGTTTACTAGAAGTAGACACCTCTGAAATTAGAAAAAAACTAGATATTTTTGTGCAACAGAAAATCATCCAATATTAAATTAAATAACAATCAAAAATTACTCTTTTCAATCTTGAACATATGAATGTAATAAATAATTGTAAACTTGTAAAAAAAGAAAAGGGGAAAAAAAATAAAAAAAACATAAACAGATGCTGTTTGTGCTGTTCATTACTAACACATGTAACCATGAATTAAAATACAAAGTAAAAAAATCATCTTTCATAAACTATATAAAATATACGTGTACTGTTTAACAAACTTTATAACACTATAAAATATTAGTTAATAAAAAGCTGAGCAGGTCAATGACAGGGACTATGCTGAGAGTCTCAAGCTACCTAAAGGGAAATAAAATCGCACGTGACTGTACGAGTTCACGCGGAAAGAAGGGAAAAGGAAGGAAAGATAAAGTTTCACGAGCGATTAAAGCGTCGTGGAAGAGCCAAGGAGGCCGAAGGCTCCGGGATGCTATGCAGATGGATCGCGGAGTAACCTATACGTTCTCGGGAAAGACGGCGCGATGCGATCGGAACAACGAATCGACTCACGCTTTTTTGGATCCTGTCGTAGAAGTCCTTCTCCAGGTCCGTCACGAACATGTTGCGACAGCCGTCTACGGCAGCCGAAACATCGCAAGTTCTGCGACGCGGGTCTATGGTCGATTTAGCGCGAAAAATCCAAACCGTCGAGTGTCACACGGCGCACCGTTGCGCGCAACAATCGCGCGATCGCAGCCGGTAGTGTCGGCACCAACGAGAGGTTATATCCGACGGCGCCATGACCTTCGGTCTGCGGACGGCGTTTGGCTGACTCCAGCTGATTTCGGCCTGAAAAACTGGCCCTCGAACACTCGACGATCGGAGGATCAGATGACGCGTGGGTTTTACGTACGCCGGATTTTATTTCGGAATTCTCAAATCGTACCGTTGACGGATATCGATAATCGACGCGATTAGATTTTTCAAGCCCATGCTGCACCTGCTACACTTGGAATGAAATAAATGTATCATACTATTACGTGCCGAAGGAAGAAAAAAAGCAAAACAAACTGCAGAAGACTTTTTTTCTTTTTTTGCAATTGATGAGTTTTTTTTTTATGTTTTTCGTCTAATCACGGGACACGTGCGGAAGCCGCAAAGTCGTAAGTGTTATGACAGACTGACGATAATTTTTATTTTCTCTTTTCCGCTCGGTTCCTCGTTAGACTTGTTTACACATGCTTGGGGCTCGTCTTACACTCGGGGACACATCTACAATCTACCCTCGCACACGCGTCGGCGTTACTGGTGAGAACTGCATCGCGCTGCATGCTGCACGTGAATTCGTGCATCGACGTTAAATTAAGATCTCCCGGCGAATTGCGAACGATACGCGATATGGAGCTGGTCAGAGGCATGTGGAGGAAGCCCGCGATCATATACAAGAGTGCGGTGCAGTGTATACTCGTGAGGCAGAAGTACGTGTCGAGGTAACCCAACATAGACTCAAAAGTGCACCACGCGGAATAAAGTAACGCGACGACGGCTCGGTGCACTCGTCTGCGTTATACGGGGAAAAATTATCAGGTAATGAACAATTATTGGTTTATTAACAACGACATCCTTGCAGCGGCACCACGACGTCAAACGTGGCCGAGGTGGCTGTGTTCTCGCGAGACGGCGACTCCGGGCTGACGATCACGGACGCCGGGGACACGAAGCCGAAGGACGACATGATCTTCAACGCTCTAGGCGTGACCGACGAGCTGTCATCCTACATAGGCCTGGCGAGGGAGTTTGCCTGCGACGGAAAGGTCGAGCACCCCTACGTCGACAAGCTCAAGAGGGTGCAGATGATACTGTTCGACCTAAACCACGCTATATCTAAGTCTGTGCCTGGAAAGACCAAGTCCTTCGAAAGCAAGCACACCAAAGACCTGGAGGAGTGGATTCTCGAGTACGCGAATCAGCTCCCGCCACCCGAAGATTACATCATTCCAGTAATTAAACATTATGATAATTTTATACGGATGCGAACATAAGCTACGAGCTCGATTAACGCTAATTCTATTTTATATTTTGAAACTAGGGCGGTGGGAAAGCCTGCGCTTCTCTGCACGTAGCGCGAACGGTATGCAGACGTGCCGAAAGGAGTATCACGACGTTAGTGCGAGATGGTGCTTTAGACAAAGAAGCGCAAACGTATTTAAATAGATTGTCAGACTTTCTTCTAACGGTGTCGCGCATCGCGGCGAAATGTGATCAGCGCACGGAAAATATTTATATTCCACGAGCGGAAGTGACAGAGGAGAAGTGAAGGGACTAATTTATAAATTTTTGTAGCTTCTGCTTTTTTCACGTTGATAAATATAAAAAAAAGTACACGTATAGGATAATTAAAGATTCTAATACAGTTGCCATTATTTATGAAATGTTGATCTACATACTTGACGTTCATCAAGTAATAGAAATACTTTGAGATATGTATCATTGCATATCTAAAACTGTAATTTTTAGATAGAAAATTAGTTCCACGTAAAGAGTAATTATTAATTGCGATGTTAATAAGAAATGTGTCGTAGATACATTTTCGTAGAAGACAGAAGTAGCGTCGTGAGAAAAAAAGCTGGTGTACGACATCGTGTAGATAATTTACTTAAATGAAACTTGTAAATACAAATTTCTTTATTAACCCTAATTAAGATGTAACAAAGTTCTCAACGTATACTTAAAATATAAATATGGATAATAAATATGGACCTATCCAATGAACAACAATTCCTAAAAAACGTAACGGCATTTGCAACTTATGTTAAGAGTTCTTCTCCCTCAGCTACTTCGTTTAAATTAACTAATTCAAATAAAGCAGTGCCTTTTGTTTCCGAACGTATCAATTCGTCTATTCCTCTATACTGACCCGGATCGATTAAGCAAATTATGGTTAAGGATCCATTATCCCATTCCTCAGTTTCCAACTTTGTTACCAATTTAACCAGTTTATCCTTCAATTTTTTAGCCTCTTTCTCTGGAATGACGATTCTAAACCTCATTTGAACGCGTTCCAAGGGCATCACTTCCTTTAATTGCGCGATTACGTCTAGTGCTTGCTGCTTAGCATTTCGATTAGGTTTAACAGAAAAATGTATTTCGTCCTTCATGGCATTTTCAATCATAGTAACTGGATACGGACGCTTGGTCTCTGGATTTATGCATTTGCCAGCGACCGTCGTGGCAATGTCCTTAAACATGGATTCTAGTGCCAGATGTCTTTCTTTGTCGGAAACTTGAAGCTCGCCTTTAGCGAGGATCTGCTTGCAGATTTCAGTTTGGTCCTCGGTCTCGAAAGCTTTCACGAGATCTTCTTTCTTCGCCACCTGACCTTTGGACACGTTGGTGAATATTGTATGCGTCTGTAATACCTCATCGATATCTTTTTCTCTGAAATATATTTTGAATGTAATAACGAATGAAAGAAACTGTAATACAGACCAGCTTATACGCATTATTCTTAAAAGAAATTTATTAAATAATAAATTAAATAAGCCGCACGACGTGGTTTCAGCTTCAAATGAGAAAGAACTGCGAATTAGATTAAAAAAAAACAGAAACATCGCGGCGTCAAAGAAAACTTACGACTTATTTCTCCAAGACATCACTTTGTTTTTGTAACACGCAATTTCGAATCGCTTGCCAGCCTTCTTCATACGAACGACGGCCACGTTCGTCAACCTTATTTGATTCGTCGGCGTAAATATCTTCGACATTTTCGCAGCTCGCGGTTAAACAACGAAATTCACATTCGAGCGATCTTGTGCGTAGAAACCGTCGACGAACGCTCGGGAATTCTTTTTCCGGAAATGTTTACCAATGTTTACAGTGGACAAGTTCGTGCTTTTAGCATGGTCTGTTCGCTGGCGCCGCTATGCGCGCGTAATTGCAAATAATGAACTAGCAGCGATGGCCGCGGGCTAGGAACTTTGCGGTACAAATTTGTAACTAAATTTTTATTTAAAAAAAAATTATATTTCGTCGTTGGCAATAGTTTTGAAATTCAGGTAGTTTGCACGCAGTTTCGCATTTACCGTTCACGTCAGTTCACGTTTGGGTTTGTATTGTGTAGATATCGGGATCTCGTGGATCACTTGGTCCTCTGCTCGAGTGCTCGAGTGCTCTGCTCGAGACGTCCACGAAGCTACAGGGAGCGAGGAAGGTAAAGGAAGGGCTACTTGTGTTCGTTTAATTACCGTTTATCCACCGTAAATAATACTGTGAGAAGAAATGGATGAGAGCTATACGCGATGGCGTGATTCCGCGGCCTACCGAGTCGGAAACACGTCCATTATTATCTCCGACAGCGACGAGGACGTCGTTGACAATTCGAGATCGAGTGACACACAAAACGTCATCGATGAGAGCCACGAGGATGATACCGAAGCCACTCCGAAAATGTAAATATTTTACTACCTTAGATGATATTCTGATAACTGAAAGTACCTCCTAAACGATGATCAGCTGTCGATTTTGAATAAAGTTAGCGTCGAAAATATACATTGATTTAAATTATATTGTTTAAATCATACGTTGATTAAAATTATTATACAGTGCACACGCATTTTTTTTATCATTGATCTCTGTTTGACTTTATCTAGAGTCCCATTTAAATTATAAATTTAACGGCTAGTTTTATGTAAGAAAAAAAAATGCATGTGCACTGTATAATAATTTTAATCAACGTATGATATAAACAATATAATTTAAATTAATGTATATTTTCAACGCTAACTTTATTCAAAATCGATAGCTGATAAATATTTTTTAATTATTTTATATATATATATAATAATAATTAAAAAATATTTATATATATACATATAAAAAGGAAGCCGTTTTGTGAAACATGATTAATTATCCCTGAATTTTTCTTTTTAAATATTTATCTTATTTTTAAGTAAAATTATTTATTTATATTTTTGCATAATAGAATTAATTAATTTACAGGAATAAAGTTATAATCAGTGATGATGATGATGATAATGATACTCCAATTTTAGTTAATAGAAATAAGAAAAAATATAATGAACTAAATTTTACTGACAGTTATGATGATTCTTATGACCGTGAAGATGATGACAGTAATGAAAATAGTAACAATGAAGAATACCACTCATCTAGTGATTCAGGTAAAGACTGTTTTGCAAATAAAGATTTATAACATTCTATATTTCAGATATGTATGGATTAAATGATGTTAATAAATTAATTTTACTACATTATTTTTTATATATTTATATAGATTCTGCCGCTTCACATTCATTAATTAAACTCAAGGGTAAAAAGAGAAAGGATATCACTCATGATAATACTAGAGAAGATATAAAAGAATCAAGACTTAATTCTTCTAGTGATTCTTTTACTAATATGCATTTTCCTAACACTGATAATTCAAATGGACAAAATAAAAGTGACTACAATAAAGTGGACATGGAAAATAAAACAAATCATGATGTACCTGTTACTATCGAGCTCGGATCTTCAGGTATAATTATATCAAGTATACATTTTATATTAGGATTAATAAACATTTTTACACGGGCTAATATTATTTATATACTATTTTCTACAGATTCCAATTCTGGACGAAACAGTGATTCTGAATATGCAAGGTCTTTTGCTGAACAAGAAGTCGGTGTTAAAGATATGAATCCATTGCGAGCTCAAGAAAGAGCAATTACAGTTTGCAAATTAAACATGCTGAAAAATGAAACTGCCCAGATGAAGGTAAATATAAGATTACTATTTTTTTTTTTTTTTTTTATAAACGTATTAAATATGACATTATATTTTTAGCTACTGCTAGCTGAAGGAAACCTTGAAGCGTTACCTGATAAAGGACAAAAACTACAAGAATGCATACGACAACAGGAAGAAGAAATCAGAGTATTGACACATAAATTAGAAAATATTCCTTCAACGTCTTCTAATAATCGAGAAAGTGATAGATTAAGATCGCATTTCGAAGA
Organism: Cardiocondyla obscurior; assembly: GCF_019399895.1. NCBI lineage: Eukaryota > Metazoa > Arthropoda > Insecta > Hymenoptera > Formicidae > Cardiocondyla > Cardiocondyla obscurior. The sequence continues at coordinate 7,855,586 of NC_091864.1, forward strand.
AGCATCAGGGTCAGTTGAAGACGACTCATATGCATATAATCCGTATTTGGATATCGACGGTATATCAATAAAACCTACCACATCTCCCGAGTTACGTGAATTGGGCAAAAAAGCACAAGCGACAAGGGATATGGAACTTGCTTTGACGGTTGATCGATTACAAGATTTACATGGATCACTAGTAGCACGCCCGTCAGAGACTGAAAAAGCAGAAGATCCAAGAGGATTAAAAGTATCGTTAATGCCGCATCAACAACATGCCCTTGCATGGCTTTTGTGGAGAGAACAGCAAAAACCACCCGGTGGCATTTTAGGTAAATAGCGATTTATAATTAGCACTAAATTTAATAATAGTTTATTTTACATTATTGTTGATTAATAATTTTTTTTCGAATTATTTTGGATTGCAGCTGATGACATGGGCTTAGGTAAAACACTGACTATGATAGCTTTGATTATAAAAACGCTTGACCAAAAAGATTTTGAATATGACAAAAGTGATAAAGATGACAGTGATGATGATGATGATGAATGGAGGAACAGGAATAAATCGCTTCGTATGTTAACAATTTATAAAATTTAATAGAAACAAATTTTTTATTTTTTACATTCTTAAAAAATAGCTTTCTTTAATTTTAAAATATTTATATTATAATATTAGCATTAATTATATTACTCGTACATAAATATATTTAATATAATAAATCTGTTTCTAAACGCGATTGTAATCTACAGGCTCTAAGGGTGGTACATTAGTGGTATGTCCAGCGTCCCTATTATCGCAATGGGAAGGCGAAGTACGGAATAGATGCAAACGTGGTTTATTATCTATTGAAGTATATCATGGTAATAATCGACAGACTGTCCCAAAGAGATTGGCAAAAAACGATATGGTTATTACAACGTACAATATATTATCTCGTGAACATAAAACCAACTCTACATTATTTAAGGTATAATAAAATTTACAAATAATTTTTTAATAATCAATAAATAATTAGAAATTAATTTGATACAATACACGCCTATCTATCCCGAACTTTTAATTTGAACGCAAATTGTAATCTTTTTTTTTCTCCAGATTAAATGGAAACGATGTATACTGGATGAAGCTCATGTGGTAAGAAATCATAAAAGTCAAGCTTCTGAAGCGGTTTGTGCATTGCTCGCGAGTAAACGATGGGCCCTCACCGGCACGCCTATTCAAAATAAGGAATTAGATTTGTATTCTATTTTGAAATATCTTAAATGCTCACCATTCAATGATTTACGCGTGTGGAAGCGATGGGTAGACAATAAGAATGCTGCCGGTCATCAAAGATTGGCAACGCTTATGAAGGCGTTGATGTTGCGAAGAACTAAACAAGAATTGATGGCAAAAGGCGAAATAGAAAATTTACCCGACAAGTCTATCGAAGAGGTGATAGTAAATCTTGATCGTCAAGAACAATTGGTGTACGAGAAAATTTTAATTTATTCCCGTACTTTATTTGCACAATTCTTAGCTCAACGCGCGGAAAAACAACACGCGTTCGATTTGTATAGTGGAAAGTACGATAAACCTGCCTATCTTTCGAACCCAAGTAAGATCTGAAACAACTTGTAAGATTTTATGTGTGCGATCGTGTATCGATATTTATTTTAACGTTATTTGTTTTTCCAAGATAAAGAAACTCAGTTCACAAAAGCGCAAAACAAATTGCTGGCGATGCACGCCGATGTAAAGGCACACGAGATTTTGGTACTTCTTTTGCGATTACGTCAAATATGTTGCCATCCAGCATTGATTCATGCAATGCTGGATCGGGAAGATGTACAACAATGCGGTATAATGGATACGGATACGAATAACGAGGATGCTGATTTATTATCTCGAGTGAATAGAATATCACTTAATGCACTCAGTAACGTGGAGGATGACATTGGTGTTGATCAAAGAGTAACTGGAAATCTACTCACTGCCGAAAATCCAGTGTTTGATAATGATCGTACTAGTTCTAAGGTAACGATAGTTAAATTAAATAACTTGGAAAATTTTACTAATATATAATTAATGTAATATTCTATGATTTAGATGAAAGTTCTGCTTAATACAGTCAAAGAAATTTTAGAAAAAGGTAACGACAAAATTATTATTGTTTCACAATGGGCAAATCTACTGGATGTAATAGGATTACGTCTCTCAACGATAAAAGGTGCTACATTTAGCAAGCTTACAGGAAGTGTTGCCATCAAAGATCGACATGTACGGACATCAAATTATATATACTCTCATTAAGTTTTATTGTTATAAAAATTAATTTTTTTTTTTTTAGAATGTAATAGAAGCTTTTAATAGTAAAAATTGCGGCCCGAGAATCCTATTGCTGTCGCTTACGGCTGGTGGCGTGGGATTAAATTTAGTCGGGGGTAATCATTTGTTGTTATTTGACATTCATTGGAATCCACAGTTAGAGTCACAGGCACAAGATAGGATTTACCGTTTTGGTCAAGCAAAGAATGTCTATATCTACAAGTTAGTATATTGCATTTAATTTTCATGCGTGTACGTTCTTTAGTTTATTTTAATTTTTATGTTTCAGATTTATTTGTGTTAATACCATAGAAGAACGTATTAAAGCGTTACAAGAACGTAAACTTGAAATAGCGAAAAATGTATTAAGTGGCGACAAGAGTAACACAGCCATGAAGCTTACGCTCAACGATCTCAAATCGCTATTTGGCTTCTAATTAATCTGTTTTATTAATTTTTAATAGAAAGTTATAGACTAAAACTTGTTTTATTTAATAATAATTATATGTTTTATTTAAATGTATTTAAAATGTTCTCTGTTCTGAAGAATATTTTTTATAAAGTTTATTTTAGTATCAGATTTAATTAATAAATTAAAATATAAGATGTAATAATTTTTCAGTTTATTAAACGATAACTAATATTAACTTTTTAAGCGTTAATTTTTTTTCCTATAATTTAATTTAATAATATTCTAATCGGTATGTAACGAGTACAAATTAGAAAAGTAAAAGTCATTTGAAATCATCCCCTCTTTTCTTGGGAACTTGCAAAAACTTACGAGAGAAAAATCATATCATAACCTATAAGGAATGTGATGAAAATTATGGAAGTCTTTTGAGCGAGCAAGTCCCAAAATTTGTAAGCCGCAGTGAGTCGCAGTTCAATATCACTCGGTATGTATAATAATTACGTGCACAAGTAATTACCAAAAAAATTGTGACAAAAGCAAACAGGTAGAAGAGATCAATCTTGGTAATAAGTGCAGCTTAAACTAATTTTTGTTACAGTTTCAGTGATAACAAAGTTTCATTGACATATTGGAAAACGAAGTAAGCTGTATTTAGAAACATTCATTTAAATAAGAGTCAAAGAATAAAAGGCCAAGATGACAGCTGACTTGTCAATCGTGCCACTTATTGCTGCTACTATTCAGAGCAGGCAATCTGTTGCAACTATGCTGAATCCTGTGAAGGTTTTACCGAGTGATAATGGCTTGCCAAGGTATATAAGTTTATGGATGCAAATATATATTTTTTATGGTTATTATTTTATAATGGTTATTAATGGTTATTAATTTGGTTATTAATTTATAAACAATTTGCAAGGGACTGGAGAGGTTTGGCTCATTTGTTGGAGTTTAGCTCTGACATCGTGTCACTATTGGGATCAAATTCTGACCCAACAATGCATATGCTGACAATGTTGGAGAAAAATAAAAAAAATATTTCGATAAAGAATTTTCAAGCAATGATGGAAGAAATAGATAGATGGGATATTATAGATGACACTGAAGCCTTATTCCGTATGTAATACCATAAAAAAAAAGGACTTTAATTGATGTTCATAGTTTAAAGAAAATTGTAAGAGGGTATAAAAATATAAAAATTTTTTATAACATTTGTTGATATAGAGAGTGATGCTGAGAGATATTTGGAACAACAGCAAAGAGCACAGGTATCAGCAGAACCGATAGACAAAAGTGATCAAGAAATTCTTACATTAGGTTTGATACAAATACTTAATTGATATTTAAATTTTGATTACTAATTGTATATGACCATATTTATTTATATGTTTTCTTTTAACATTATTTCAGGTGATATTCATAGATTAAAGCAAGGTTTAGAAACGCAATATTATGACGCGTTTCTTCTGTATGCAGAAGAAGATATTGATTTTGCAACTGAGATGGTAGAAAAGCTTGAAAAGCAATTTGATTTGAAGGTATCACCCGTATATAAATTAAAGTTGTGTAATACAATTTTTTTTTTAAAAGGAAAATTAAATTGCATTATTACTTTCAGCTTTGTTTGAAAGATCGGGACTTGATCGCTGGTATAGAATTTCAGCACGAAGCAGTAATGAAATTAATATCCGAACGGTGTAATCGACTGCTCATTATAGTATCGCCAAGTTTTCTGCAAAGTCCAGCAAACAAATTTTTTGTGAATTATACTCAAGCCTTAAGTATTGGTACGTTTTGACATTACATTTCATTTAAACATTTTTGTATGTATGAATTTTAAAGAATATTTTTGTACTTTTTTTCTTTTTAGAAAAGCGACAGAGAAAAATTATACCGTGTATATATAAAAGCTGTCAATTGCCAGATCAATTAAAATATATATATCATTTGGATTATAATCGTAAAGGGTTTTACGATTTTTGGGGCAAATTATGTGATTCTATACAAGCTTCAAATTCTGTTTTCGCGAGGTAATGTAGTTCTCATTTAGTTTGATTTATATGATTTATATAACAGACTGTTTTAAGAAGCAGCATGAAAATTATATAATTATGAATTCCACAGTGGTTCAGTTCGAGTGGGAAACAGCAGCGCGATGCAAGAAAGTACAGAAATAAAGAAAACTTTGCCTGATAAGTATAATGATATATCGCACATTGCCGAAAAGACAAATAACGATTTGAAATACTCGCAACAAAAGAATGAAATTTGTAAAAATGAAATTGACGCAGGCAATGTAGAACTTTTAAATGTGGATAGCAAACAGAATAAGATATCGCAATGGCAAAAAATTACTTTTAATTGGAAAACAAAGCGAACGAAGCAAAGTGACCAGTTAACGACAGAAGCAATTATCCAAAATCTGCCATCAGTAAATAATTTAGACAGCCTAGATCTAACAAACAGCCACGTGTACAAGAATAAGAAGAAGAAGAAAAATTTATTTAGCAAATTTACAAAAAAAAAAAGTTCTGTAAAAGCTTAAACTTTTGCAATTTTTGAAAAAAAACTTGTATATGAAATTGAATGTCATACATTTTAAAGTACAGAATGAGGAAGTAAATTTAAAAAGGTTACCATACGGTCAGTTAAGAAAGATTTTGTATGAGTTTTGCATATTGCCTAGATGATTACAAAGTTAAAAAGTAGTTTAATTCGTTATTGATAAGCGTTATAAATGTTATAATATTTTTTATATAATTATAGACGTAAATGTTATTAGAGTTATTTGCAGGGTTAATTTTTTTTTATATGGATGCATATGTACATAGATACATTTATATGAACACGAAGCAATATGAGATTAATTAATGTTTTATATGCATATTTAGTAATGTATTTTATAATGTATATTTTTATACATACGTAAACACTTTAAAAAAATAAAATTACATTCCAAAAAAAATTTATATTAATTCCATTAATTTAATAAATTAAATATAAATTTTATAAGTGTTTTAAATTCTGTGTTTTGTAACAAAACATTTGTTACACACGATTTATCCAGGAAATTCAACTTATCACCGAGTAATAAAATATTTTCGCATTATTACTATTTGTCGATTACGTAAATAAATCATCCTAACGTGACTCCCTGCTGATTATTACGCGACGTAAGGGACCATTCTCAAACAATACAACAAAATCTATGATACATAAATAATGCTGCGCTGAAAAATAAATTGAATCGAGATCAAGGCTGACCATCGAAGTCGAGTGATCAGGTGAGATTCGGCTCGCGATTTCCGCGAATTTCCGCGTGGCGTCGCCGGCGGACGCGCCTGGTCGGTGGCGGCCGTGGGTGCGTGGGATGGGATTCCAATATGGCAACCGTCGTGTTAGCCGCACAAGTCAGTGTCGCGGAGATGTTTTGAACTTACTGAGCAGGCAATAGCGACGACCGACCGACGTGCGACGCATAGGTTAGTAGGACGACACGTAAACGCGCCGACTGCGGTACGCTGTCGATCGACCGGCGCGCGTCACGGGAGGATTCGCCGCGAGGATCCGCGCGTTTTTCTTCCCCCTTCGCCGTTCGCGCGCGCGATTCCGCGTTGTCGCGCTCTCTCACCGCGGGCCCGTTCCGGTGTCACCGGGACGCCGCCGAGGGCCAGGTCGTGGCCTCGTCGGCCCTTCGTAGGGCCTGCGCTACGTCGCGCCGCATCCGCATTGTGCACGTTTCTCGCGACGAATGTGCGCGTATCTTCCTCTTCGTCTACTCGCGTCGATCGTCTTTCTCTGTCTTTTCCTCGTGCGGCCTTCCCCTCCCTCCCCCCATCCCCGCGCAAACATCGTTTTCGCGTGTCAGGTGTGCGACTTTCGTCGGTGCGTGCGGGTTTTTTTTTCTGTTTTTTCCCCCCCATGGCTGCGTGTGTGTATGCGTCTTCTTCTGGCGTGCCTGTGCGTGGCTGGATGACGCGCGAATGTGCGTATTTGTTTTGGAAATGTCACTCACGTATTCCTCGCTTTCCGCTCTTCCCCCCTGGTTCCCTCCCCCGCGCGCTCTACCTAGTGCGTTTCTCCTGTCATGCCGCGGCGGTCCGTCTGTCAACCGCGTATGTATGTGTGCGTGGGTGCGTGCCTGAGCGTCAAGAAACCTATCCTCCGCTGCTGGTGGTCCACCGTCTTCCGGCTGGTTTCCTGCCCCGTGCATCGCCGAGACGCCGCGTCGACGGGACACCTGGACCTGGCCACGCTCGGTGAGTCTATCACCTGTTTTCTTTCTTTTTTTTTTTTCTCTCTTTTTAATTCTTTTATTCGCCTCTTATGATTTTCGCGCGAAACGTCTCGCGAAGACGGCGGGCCGTCACTGAATAACGAGATAAATTTCTGGTCTCTAATTCAGAGCCAACTGTGCTAACTTACTCGGTGTAATTTAGTTTATTAAGTAATTAACTGCGCGTCAATTTTTCTCCTTTTATGGTCGTTTACTGATATTTATTTTTAAAAAATTTGTAATATTTTTTTATTTTTTTTTTATTGACTCTTCGACAAATTTATAAATCAACTTTTTTATCCAGAAATATTCTAGACGAAATTTTTTGGTGGGATGAAATGTATGAGAGGCGGGAGGGGGAAGGGGGGATTAAAAGAAACTCGTATGGCTTCCTCGTTTTTGACCGCCAAGTCGCTTGAGCGCCTCGACAATTTTCGCGTAGAAATACCTCGGTAGGAATGCCATGGAGATTTGAATATTATTCTACACGTACGGACGAAATTATGAAATCCTATTTCGCAGTTGCGTGGCACGGTCATTAATTCTTTTCCACTCCGACACCGTTGAAATATTGCGGACATTATGCTAAGACGCCGCGGGGAACGTAAGTAATGAACGATTCATTCTGAAGTCGCATAGTATTTTCATTCAGCATTCATATTGGATTCTTCGCCCCGTTCCGCGCGTTATTTCAAATTGTATTGCGTTCGAGTTTAATTCCATTCCTCCGATCTAGGATTCTAATATATTCCGAAGCTTATCGTTTTCTGGTTTCGCCGACGCTACTTTTGCAAATCTCCTTCGACTAATAGGACTCGCTGTTTGTAAGAGATTTAATTAATTATACGATTAATTATATACGAAAATCTTCTGCCAGCCGCTATCGAGTTCTTTCGACGCGAATCGACAGACGGTTAAATTCGAAACCGACATTTCGCTTCAGATATTATTTTGCAAACTATTTATTTTTTATTTTTTTTTTTTATTTGGATTTATGTTATTAGGTGTTGTAAATTGTTACTAATTAATTTATTAACGCACGAAATCGGGTGTAAATATTTTAGATCTGCTGTGCCGCGTTTGTTTATTTTTCTTAATTAATTGAATATTAATGATCGTTATACAATGTTAATCGCACTGATTTACATAAAAGCGAATTAAATACCAGTATGCAAATATATTTATATGCTATCTCAATTTATATATCTTGCGATAATTTTTATAATTTGAAATTGAGCGTAATAAATTATAAACTCCATTAATTAGTTAAATTGCATCTCCGGAAATTGATGAATAAAATTCTGGATGCATGAGGGTTATTAAAAGACAAGAGAAAAAATTTCAAAATTTAGAAAGCAAGTAGTTTAGTAATCATCGAGTTGAATAAAAAATATTCATTCGATACACGTAGAAAAATTAATGTTATGAATAAAAGATATCGTCGGAGTTAATAGTTTCATTTTTTATTTTACATATTAATATCTAACAAATTATTTTGCGCAGATAAAAGTATTATTAAAAAAAATGATTAATAATATCGAGCGCGAAATTGTCGTCTTCGAAATATCCCGCAACGCGAAACGTAAAATATTTTTTAATAAAGTAATTACTTCTCGATGATGTTATTCTGATACCTTCGCGAACGTTAATTAGAGTATTATCCGTTAATTAAATTTTGCATGGCAGACATGCCGCTTTATTTACATCGGCGATAGTTATAACTGCACTTCCGGTTTATCTTGATACGTACGATTTTTTTTTTCTTTTTTTTTTCTCTTATAAAAACAGATATAATTTTATGACGTCCTCGGACGCTACGCGCGTCTCATCTCCCCGCGTTCTATCGCAATCCTTGAACGTGATATCTCACTTTTTTATTTGAAATACGTTGGCGATAGAAAGTCACAGTTATGCGACATGCTTGGAGCTCACAAACGGAATGCGAGATGATTATAACACGTGCGTATTGTGAAAGAATCCTTAATCGCGAGCTCGCAACGCGAAATCGTAAACGCATAATTTGTGCTTAAATTTCACGAGCTCGCAAAACGATTTATATAACCGAACGTAATAAGCAAAATCAGATGCAGTTTAAAAAAACTTGTTTGCGACAACTCGAAATATACGAGAAAAAAATTATTTATCTCGAAAGCAACTCGAAAAATATTTATATATATTTTTTTTTAAATTTTATTTTTTGTTTTAAAATTTATATATTGATCTTTGCTTTAAATTGTAATAAAATTCGTGCTTAAAAAAAAAAGGGGACCGACGATAGATCGGAATAAATTTTTATATAACGCACGTTTAATTAAACATCGCAGTCAACATTGTTTTACTCTGGTAACGAGCGTAAGAGTAGGTCGACTGCAATTCTGGCACGTTATTCTCTCGCGTGTGCATTACAGAGGTTATATGCACAGCTGCTGACTAAATCCGGTTTACTAATAAATCTTGCCAATCGTAAACAAAATAACAGATCCCGACGACTAAAGACTGCGAAAACGTAGAATTTTGCAAGTAACTCACGTCTCGTAATCCGACGACGTATTAAACGAGAACTCTCGTTTCATTATCGCGAATGAATTAATTATCCCTAATAAGGCGGCGAAGAAAAAAAGGAAAAGATAAATTAATTAATAACCGTACTGACCGAATTCTTTCATGAGAAATTTAACAGCGCGAAACTACGCAACAACGAGCTAACAATTTTTTACACTTTATCTGTGTTTGCTCGTCGCGAAGACTATATAATTGCTTACATATTGTTCAAAGATACTGAAGTAAAATTAGAACACGTACGTTTAGTATGTAAGAAGCCGTTTATGAAATTAAAACAAAAAATTTACATAACACTTGCACGAGTTATATTTATTTTAATTTTTTTTTTCTTTTCGTTATATTGCTTTTAATTAATTTCTTTTTAGCTTTATACATTTTTTTTCTTTTGGGATACTTTTCGATAAAGTGTAAATTAAGATTTTCTAAACAAATCATATTTGCAAATTGCTAGCTGCAGATCAAGTGTTTCCCAAACTCGATTTCTTAACATTACTTATTGTTAGATATAAAAATCGTGTGTCGTGTATAGAAAGTGTCTTTATATTATTCTGAAAAATTCAATGCAACGCATTTAATTAATAACAAAAAAAAATCTAGATACGATTCGGTTATTCATCCAGAAAATAATTATCGTAACGAAAGAAAACGGCGTGAATGAAATTTAATTGCAACAAAAGCCGGTGGAGAAAAAAAAAGAATAAAAAAGAAAAGAATGTCGTGATCAAGTTTGAAATGTATAATCTCGCGGACTGTCGTATTACGAGGCAATACCGAATGAACGCGAACTTCGATGAATACTAAAAGAGCGAGCTCGAATTTCTGACAACTTTTTTTATTGCTCTCCTATAATTGTATTCTGTATTTTCCCTCTCGCTGTCGATCGGTTAAAAATGGATTATATTCGACACAAGAGAGCTATTTTTCGCTCGACGTACGAGACATATACGCCTGGCGAGTCCCGGTGTACTATTTTCAAATTGCATTGAATTATTACCGGAATATTAGATTGACCGATACATCTTTTCCGATTCATCTTGTACGCGACTGACGCTGTTGCAAAGGAAAAATGTCTCCGTGGTTTTAACTGTATTCTTCATATGTATATTTAAATAACGAAGAGAAAAGTATTTTTCAACTTTTTTTTTTCCATTTTGAACTCGTAAAATATTAAGTCAAACCTGCACACACGTACTTAAGAATACGCTGAGAACATTAATGCTTAAAATTTACGTTTCAAATACCTAAAAGCATATCGCAATTTTTGCATTTTAATTACTTATGGGCTCGGACGCTTTAGAATTAACAATACGTATCTATCTCTATGCTCGACATTTGCTGCTTTTCATATATCTCTATTTTCTACGCAATTTAATCGGCGACGATAATACTTGATTAAACTCGACGATTCTGCAAACGATTAAAATTTTATTTTTAATGCGGAAATATATCAACGCGGCGGTTAATACGTTAAACAACGATTAGTGCACGCTAACATTATGAAAGTAAATTGTTTTACGTCACAAAAACTGAATACGTCTAACGCCAAGTTATCCTCGTTGCATTAACTTATAAATTAAGACGTCATTGAGCTAAATAAATTGACGATCTCTTCGATCTCTTCGATTAAGCGGAATAATCATTTCATATGCGATCTAAATTATAATACTTAGTACGTTAAAAAAAAGGAAAAAAAAAAGATTTATGCAAAAAGATAATTGAAGTATCGTTCACATCAATTCTTCGTTTGAATTAACTTCTGTTTTTTTTTATATTTTTTATTTTTTCTTTTCAAGAGCAACTTTTTTTCCTCGCGCCATAATCTCGCGGAACGATGGCGTGACAACAATTTTTAATTAGGTCGGGCGAGAAATTCACACCATAATGGATCCTCGCACCTAATCTCAGGCAAACAGTTCCCGGTTCTTCCGTACCGGCGTGCATTGTTATCGCGCTAGCGTTATATCGCGACGGTGCAGCCGGGGAACGCGAATAGGGAATGCAACCGGGAGCGTCACTCATATTTCTTCGGGCCACGATTTATTAAGATCTACCGCTCAGCACGTTTTCCTCGAAGTATCTTTGAGCGTTCGAACCCATAGATCTCTATTTCACCGTGTGTTTCGCCTGCAAGACGCGCGTGAGAAACGTAATGCGCCGCAATAGATTACGCCTTGTCTTTCGCATCTTCGGACTTACCGCGCGACGTTATCGCGAGATACGGATATTTCATTTTTATGCTCTGAACTGACCAAGCCGTGTCAAATTCTGGCTTTATTATACGAGTTTTTAAACAGGTTTTTTTTCCAAGTTTAAAATTTTTATAATAAATAAAAATCAGCAGGAGCGACGTCGTGCTGTTTGGGACGCTCTTATAATAATTATATGATTAAAAATGTAACGAAAGCTTTAAATGACGTTATAACGAGAGAAATATTTTATATAAAATTGCAAAAAAAAAAGAAAGAGAGGAAAACAAATTTTACTTGTAAAGTTATTTGTTTTTAAAACTGTGTTGGCGTGCTTTAGTAAACTCCGTTTCAACGAGACGTGTATCTGACGTGTCTGACATTCACTCGCGAATTATTGCCGCATTGTATCGTCCTCCAGTGCATTCTATTGTATTTGTGCACATCGAGCGTAACTTGACGCACTCTAACATAGTTTAATAAAGTTTGATTGCGATCTGCGTGTCATATGTTGATAATGAAACATTCGTGTAATTAAAATTTGTACAGGTGATTACGTGCCACGTGCTGAGTAAAATAACACGATAGGAGCTCTTTTTTTCAAAGAATATACATATTTAAGTTTTTTTTTCTTTTTGTTTTAATTAAAAACTGGATGTTAATGACAATAATTGCGGTCTACAATATAGTAAAAATATTTATATGACGTGTTATTAAATTTTAATTGATAAAAACCGCTTAATTAATAGCGATCGCGTCGCGAGCTAAAGATATAAAATTTTAAAGGCAGAATTTCCCGATGGGCCATTATTTCAGTTTAATTCCCGACGAGTGTTTTTTAGTTCGGGGTCTCGCAATAAAGGCAGTTAATTAAAAGCACCGCGACAAAGACGGTTATCCTAATCCAATATTATTCTTCCTTTCGCGCGGTTCGCGTCGTTCGCGCTCCGTCAAGGTTCCCAGCGTGTTATATGTATAGCTCGGTGACATCACGGTGATAATCCTTCTTTTTGACGTGACCTTTTTGGTCGAAAGAATTGCCAAAAGAAGCGAAAATTATTTATGCCCCGCTGCCAAATGCAGAATGAAATATGATTCCGACGCCTCGCCGTTCTTTGATGTGATCTCACGCCGGGTTTGGCACCGAAAAATCTGCGACCGCGGTTTAAGCAACCCGGCGGTACAAAACTTCCGTGTAACACGCAAATTGTTCTGTAGTTCTTTTCGGTAAAGTTTTTATTGGACGTATTGATATCATCGCACTTTCTTTCTCTATTTTCGTCCGTTCGTGGCTGAGTTTATTAAGAGATTCTCACGATAATTCTTTTTAAGAACTAGACGACTCTCACAATCGCGTCTTTGTAAAATCTTTCCGTTTAGTTTACTTCAAACGCCAAGAATTAAAATTATATATTTTGTCTTATAACTTAATACTTTACGATTTTTATAATATTACATTTTATAATTTTTATAAACTTGTACAATTTGAGATTAATTTTTAAAATTGTAAACTCATAAAGACTAATGTTTCACTTCTTTAAATCTTTCTCTCTTTCTTTTTTTTCTTACATGTACTCTTTTAGGAATCAATTTAAAAAAAAATAAAAATGTAGAAAAAAAAAAGTTATTGCTCGTTAGATTTGATGGTTCGTTGAATCCGAGTCGCGTTCTCACGCATAAAAAAAAGAAAAAAAAAAGAAAAAACGGTCTTCAATTACAGTCACGAGAGCCGTTGCTGCGACTTTTATATCCCCCGAGGTATTTAGATATTACTGCACTTTTTACGACCCGCGTCCCAACCGTTCGCGGGAATACCCCGGCGTTGCAGCTTTCATCCGGCTAGCGAGATTGCAGAGGCGACGGTAATATGCAAAGACGGTAACGATCCGAGGCGGCGGATATATTGCTCGAGGGGGGGGGGAGGGTTAGCCGGTTACACAATCCCTTCGTTTGAAATCGGTGGATCGGACTATCTTGGCACCGTTCCACCCCTGCGCTTCGATTTCTTGCTTCGATTGTGCTTGCCAAAATTGTGCCGCGGATTAGCGCGTTAGTTGCCAATACGAGAGTGACTACGCCTAGCCGAATGCGCGAGATATCGAACAGCGAACGACTTTCTTTTATTGCCCGTTATCTCTATAAAATAAGATAAAAAAAAGAAAAGAGAAAAAAAAAGAATTTTCCGCGATGCCGATTCGCTCGATTATATCAGCTTGATTCTTACGAATAAAAATTATGAATAAAAATATTTCTTCTCCCCGTTTCCCTTAAAATGCGATAAAAATTTAAAATCGATTAAAAAAAAAATATTTCGTGTAAAATTATGGGAAAATTTATCCGTCGTGAATATTGTTTACCAGACTGTTTGTTATTTTCGCGGAAAATGATTACAGCGTTTCTACGTGGATTATGCAGCGTGATAGCTTATATTTCTCGGTGTATACATATACGAGGCTATCAGCTGTTCACACATCGGCGCCCGGTGATCCCCAGAGTAACGTTTGATCTAATTTTCCTACAAATTTCCTCGCGTCGTAGCGGAATGTAGTCAAAATATTAGCGGTGGTACGAGATACTTTTCCATCTTTGCTGCATTAAATATCGATCCCTCCGACAAACGCGCGCGGTATTTTATACCAATTTAATATTTAGCTAATCGGGGGGGAAAAAAAAATATCGGCCGGCTTTCTTTAGAGATGTCCTATCTCTCGCGTTTGAAGAGTCTGATAGAAAGAAAAACTTTGTTCCTTTCTTTCACACGACTATTGTATCCTCTCGGCGCGAGATAAATCGCGGTATTGATTTTATTGTCAATACTGATCGATGATTAGTCTTTCTTTTTTTTTCTTTTTTTTACGTTATTTGATACGATACGTTCGTCGTTCAGTTATGAATTTAATTCATTAAATACGCTGGGAAATTTTCTTATTCAATTATACCGTAATGTAGACATTTGTTTTTATCGCAAAATATAAATTTATCGCGAAACTATAAAGTTAAATAAAATAAAAATTTGAAAGGAGTAAATCTCAAAAATCGACCTGTAGCAAAATGTCGAATAATTTTAACATTAAAAAAAAAGAAAAAAATATATATATATTGTCTAGCTGATTATTTCACAAATAATTAATTCGAGAATTGATATCGTCTAATTATATCGATTTTATGTCAAATCACGTTGCTTGTGTCACCTCGAAGAGTTATCTCTGTTAATATTAATTTGTTCGTGGTCATCGTCGTTGCAGCTTGTCGGCGAGATATATATATTTTTTTTCTTTTTTTCCCTCCCAGATACGTTAATAGTGATTGCGATTAATGCATTTAAGATATCGATTAAAGAGCTAGTCTACGCGGTGTCAATAATGTAACTTACGTGTCGGCGACACGTCGCGAGGAATACACGTCGAGGAATAAATATACGAGGTAGAAGGTGCGAAAGGAAGACGACTGCGCGGTGAAAAAGTCAAGGCTGTTTTTCGTCACGGATGGTCTGCCGAGGAGATGCTGGAGACCGTGCCGGCGGATAAGAGCGCCCGTTCGTTCTTATTAGCTCAAGAACCAACGCGAATAAGACGGATCCTAACATTCTAATTAAGAAGCCCGTGGCTTTGGACGTTTAATTAATCCCAAACGTATTAAAGTTGGGAAAAAAAAAAAAAAACACTTTTGACGAGCAAGGCCCGTTGGCTGATATAATCTGCATATTATAATATCCTCGACGCCGACTCGTTAACCGGACTATAAATATTGCATATATGTAGAAAAGGTTAAGCGGATGTAAACGAGCGAATTGAAGATTGACAGATGTAATCTGTCTCTCATAGCGGGCGCGACAGCGAAGTAACAATTAGTTGGATTACACATCCGCGTTATTCTAAAACCAGGCTGGCAACGTGGACGATTATTAAACGTCTTACGTAGGACAATTTTCGACGGGGAGGTCAAATTAATTGATCGCGTTAGATTAAATTCTGCCTCTGAAATTCCTTATTTCCTCTGCGTGCGATCGCGGCGTTAAGAGCCGTTCGACACCTTATCAAAGAAAGAACGCAGGGCGTAAAGGGATATTTTTACGATCATTTGTATCCTACGCCTTGACCTTTTCCTCGCGAATGGAAAAGCGATTACGCGCGGCAAGACAAAAGCTTATCCTATGCCTTTCATGCAGATAATGTTAGTCCCTAAATCGTTTCAATTTCTGTTATTGCAAGATTACCAGAATGCTTGCCGCACACACCCTTTATAAATTCTCCCTTGACATTTCGTTTCGTTCTCAGTTTGATCTAACCGCGAGATACACATAGATGCAATCCGCTGCGCAAATAAAAAAAGGTCTCTGGAAATTAAATAATTGGAGAAAAAAGAAAAAAAGAAAAAAAAGTAATTGTACGTTAAATGTATGTATTTTTATTTCGCGCGGAATTTAATGAAATCATATTTCGGATTTTGAAAGTCTTTAATTAAAGAAGAAATTTCTTTTGCGCAGCGAATCTTACGAATATCTTTTAAGATATTGTTTGCTATATCTTTTTAATAAAGTAGGCGATTTCTCACATATAATCGATTATCCGTTTATACACAAGTTTATCTTTACATAACAACCTTGGAGAATGTTTTCAACATGTGACAATGTGTGTAAGGAATATAACGATATATTATTCGCTCTGCTAATATTTTCCGCTTTGGATTTTTTTTCAGTGGATTATTTATCACAATTTTCTCGCTTACTTAATTTACAGTTTATTAGTAATAACTTCAACTGAATTTTCTTTTCTTTTTTTTCTTTTTTTCTCCGACGGAATTTATGTGAAAAATAGACGAAATTCCTATCCAGGCCAAAGTTTAGTCTATTTTACTACAATTTTCGATTTTAGTAGTTAATTAGTCAAGTGTATGACGTTCCAGCGGTTTCACTTTTTATCGCAAAAAGCTCTATCCTCGCGAATTCCGATAAAATCACGAAGTGGAGAAAGGAAAGTCATGTATCTGGCGACGTAGCTTTACGAAAAGCCGGCTTTTTCACCGTAAATGTTTCGAAGACGTATTGATCACCATGAAAATTACTTTCTATAGAAAGTGCAATTAATCTTGGCAACCCACATACAATTTTGCAGATGCGTCGCGGTTTCAGACTTATGTCGTGCAAGCTGCATTCGCTTACGCTTTATAAACGAGCTTCTTTTTTTTGTCTTTTCCTCTTTTTTTTTTTTAATTTTATTTAAGAAAAATGTCCGCGTAAAGAAAATCGTACAACTTCTGCAATAAGTAAACAGTTATAAAACTCGATATTAATTATCTTTCGCGACTTAAAGTATTTCTTATCAAGAAAGTGCTTATATATATTTCGTTCTAATCGGCAACTATCTTATTTACCGAAGATCTTTCGGTTTGCTTCGGAAACGTGGAAGCGGATAATTTAGTTTTATATTAATTTTATATTAATTTTAGTAAAAAAAATTTTTTTTTATATTTGGTATAAAGAATTTTATTTAGCCAAGATAGTTTACAACGTTTCCTAAAACCGTGCAGTTACATGCTCTCTTAATGGAGCTCATTTGAATGCAACTTGCATGTCTATTTTTATCTGATTGCTTAATTCCGTGTTGAACGTGCGCACGGCTTGAGCAAATTTTCTAATCGCGTAATGTATAATAACGCGAAGTAAGCATCGACGAGATCATACTAATCTGGGCTCATATAAAATGCGCTTCGGTTTCTTTTTATACCGATTCTTTATATCAATTTTCGAGATAACCGATCTATGAAAAACAAATTGATAACGACTGCAGCCTTTGAAGGTCGACGCCATTTGTTTAACAAGATATTGTTTAGCAAGATCCATTCACTTGCGTGTAAAAGTGAAAAAAGGAAGAAAAAAAAAGTTCTTTTATTTTTTTTCTAATTAAAGGCGCGTCGTAATTAAATTCAAGATTAACTTTATTAACGCGGTGAAGAGGAAACATAATCTCGAGTGAGATCTAACCTGGTCGGTCACGTGGTCGAAACGAGCGCGGGAATTTTATTAAACGAAGGACGTTTGACGACTCCGCACCTAGCGAACAAATCCCGATGAAGGTCGGGCGGAGTTTGGCGCGGTTTCAATTAAATTAATTGTCGTACGAAACTTATTAATCCGCGATAGGCGAGCCACGCGAGCGAACGTGCGCCGCCGTTAAAGCGATAAACGTTCGCCGGCGACGCTGTTTTAAAGATATAAATTACGGCCGGCGGGGCACGGCGTCGCGGCAAGGGGGCGTAGGGACGACAAATGATAATACTTCACCTTGTACTTCTTCCGTGTATCTATATTCAGCCCATCCGGCCGCTGTGTTCACCGCTATTGATCCATTATGGAACGCGCGCCGTGTGCTGGAGCCTTTACGTGTCGGAGCTAAGGCTAATGGCGCGGGCGCTGGGAGAAAAAGGAAAAAAAAGCAGGGGGGAGAAAGGGGGAGGTGGAGGAAAAAAAAAGGAAAAGTGTCGCTTATCGCGAAGGGCCGGGCTACCCGTTTCGTATCCAGGAAATTTTTTGATCTAGCCGTGCGTGCCTTCGAGATACCGATTCCTAGGCCTGACTTTTCGAGAGACTGGGTAAGTTTCCGCGCGCGCGGGGGAAAAAGAACTTTTTTTTCCATTGATTAAACGTCGGGTTGTCGGGGAACGCCCCGGCATAAAATAGTACATCGGGGTATCTCGAAATGTATCCCGCGACGAAATATCCCGGGACGTTTCCGCGGCGATAAGCGATGAATAATATTATAACGAAAGCCAGCCGCGTTTCGAGGGATGACGTATCGGCTTATTTTACGAGGCTTCCTTTTGATCGGCGAACGTGTCTTTTTTTTTGGCGAGAGGCCTTTTTCTCGAAGGACCCAATTTTCGAGCGAAAACGCGCGGAAACGTCCAAGATATCGGGCTCGATCTCGCTGGGCGAGACGAACGAATCACCTTTTTATACGAGCAAAATACCTTTTTATTTTTTAATTCGCACCGATCTTCGGTGTTATCGCATCGGTATCCTTGCTATTATTTCACCTGCATCGCGTTCGGCGCTGATAAGATGTCAAGGTGGAAATACAACGGCTACTTTGCGTAATTTAATAATCTCGTTAAATCGCGTGAAATAGACGGCGCTTCTATTTTGATCGTCCAAGAATAAATGCACGTCGTGTGTTGCACGGGAGGACCAAGTGTCGTATTTACCACCGCGTTCACCAGCCGACGGGCGCGTTAATATCTTTAATGAAACGTGCAGTAAAAAAAAAAAGAAAAAAAAAAGTGATACAGTTAAATATCAACGTAGCCTGAACTTGCCAAATATCGGAGTGCAATTCGGATTAATTTCGGCCGTAAATCTCGGGTCCACGTCCCGTTACGTTCGTTAATCGCCGGCGGGGATCGTTCCGAGATCTGACCTTAATTTTCCGCGCGTCAGTTATGCAGAAACGGGCCCTCGCCGTCTGTTACGCCCGCGATTGCTGACGTTAACTTGGCGTTTCCGCGTGTGCACACAGTCAACAATAAGCCACGCGTAAAGGATTTACGACGCGCGGGCAAGCCCGAAGTGAAAAAGGCCAGTGTGCGCGCCTCCCATCTAATCTCGTTTGTTTTTCTTTAACGACGCGGCTTTATAAAATTTTATTCCTCCGCCGATCGATACGCCGCGACGCGAACACATGCCTCAATTATTATTATTTTTTTTTTGTTCTTTATTTAACGCGGTGATAATTTAACATTTATGGAGTTTGTAATTGGCACTCGCGGAAGGTCTGTTAAAATTTAACAATATATAAGGGGAAGAGGAAGGAATTTAAAATTGATTCGAAGCACGACGAGTGGCGGCGAAAGTTTGGGTTAAGAAACAGTGTTTTACATCGAGGTTACGTGCTGGCCTAATCACGTGTAATTACGTATTCTGTACTTTAAACTCTTGACCCGCAACCGCGTTGCCTGTTAATCTCACACAAAGCCGCGAATCTTTTTTTTTTTTTTTATATACCGAGGTGTAATAAAAACGTCTGGTACGCCGATAAAAATAAAAAAAAATTGCTCGCCTCGTATTCATTATGTTCATTGATACCGTTCGCGAGAAACACTTTCGTGGTGACCATTCTAATACTTTAATGCCGTAAATAGACGCGATACGCTATAATTGTGCGCGCAGAGGATATATTAATTTATTTCAGAGACTCCGCAGATCATTGCGATCTATATATGAGAAAACTTGTTCATCAAAGTTGCATTGAACACTTTAATTAGCGAGCGTATTTCGAAGCACGTCCATTAGCCACGACTCACGGATAATTGACGACTATATAATGACGGGTGATTAATGATCCTAAGTAATATTTAATTTTAATGACTGTTAACGACTTTATATTTGATATCAATACGGGATATATCGCTCTCTTCTTGCGATCTTTCTTTTTGTTAAAGAACACTCGGCTCGTTTCATCCGCTGGACTCCGCAGTTCGCTACGAATTAGCAGTCCGGTTTTTTTTCTTTTTTTTTTTTTTGTTCGTCATAGTCTCGTTATGCATTAACAGACGAGCTCTCTAGTCGATTAAGTGATTACTTCACGATTTCCGGCTCGCTCGATGACGCACAGATTCTTATTTGCGGCGTATAAGGAACGCGCGGTGCTAAGCCGCGCGTGTTAATACGCAAATTTAAATTTCAATTCAATTAATCGTTACGTTAAATTAGATTTAAATTTGTAGCTTTGCATTTGGCGAAGGAGAAAGACGGGCGCATATTTATTAATTTTGTTTTTTTTTTCTTTTTTCTTATAACGGCACGCGTGTAAACGCCATATAAATGACACACACACCTGTAGTATTAACCCTTATGTGAATAATCTATTTTTGTAACTCGGGCAGGAAAGTAGGATCTATCGGACCTTTCCAAGTTACTTCGATATTTTTATAAAGTAAACAATTTTAAATGCATAAATGTCTAATGTGCAAAAGGTTCTCTTTCTCTGTTTTTTTTATATATATTTTTTTTTAGTTTACCTTTTCGAACTTAATTGATATTGCATCATTACAGTTGGCGCGTAATAATTAGAATAATAAACTTTTGCGACTACTTGCTCGAATAAGAGTTAATTATAAAATCATTATTATTCCTTCGGCGAGTGAAGTTATCTTTTACTGAGGTAGGCGCTCAAAGAATGCATTCATTACCGGGAACTTTACAGACGATTTCGTTGGGCTTTGGGAAATTTCAATCCTAGTTTAATCACTCCCTAGGGTTTTCTTAAAACTAGAATCTTACAAGAGCAAGGGGGAAAATTTAATTAAGTTTACAGTCGATCGACATAACAATTACCGCCGATAAATTTCTCTATTAATTTTTTAAACTATTTTTTTTAATTATATTTAATTTTGTTTAAATTCTTTTATGAATATACAATTCAATTCGATTTTTACATATTTGTTCTAAAAAATAAGCAATGCTGCGATTTTTAATTAAAGTAAAATAATAATTTTAAATATTGTAGTTTTTAGAAAAAAATTTTTTTTATTATTAATCGTAGAAAATTATTTCAATTTTGCAAGTGTAATTATCGAAGGTGGTTTTACATTATTTTAATAATTAGTTTTAATTGGACATTTTATAGAAATAAAACGAGAGTAAAAGTTAATATTTTTTAATCTATCCGATCAACGTTTTATTTAAACGAGCAAATTATTTTATTCTTTACGTTTATTCAAAGGTTGTTTTTCTGTTTTAATATAGAAATTTCTTCAAGTTATTTTTAAAACTTTTTTTTTATATAAAAATTACTTGGAGGAGCATGATCAATAATTTTAATTTTTATCGGCGATGCTGCAGTTAGCTGTCGCAAAATTGTTACGGATAGTGGATAACGTAGGAAGCTGCAAGTGATTTAAGTTGTCATTTATTACGTCATATCACCGACGGTTGTGCTTGCGGCTCTAGATTGTCGTAGATAGATGGTGTTCCGTGTATGAAACGAGCTTCCAAGCCTAAAGAATGCCTACGATCGAATTTATCAACTTAATCAGCGATTAATTTATTAATTTTTAATATCCACGCAATTTTATTATTTCAGTTTAACAAAATTATTAAATATTGTTAATCAAAAAGTCTGTTAATTAAAAATAAAAAAAATTGTTAATAAAAAAGATTGCATAAACGTCTATTTCGTTGATTAAATTGATCGAAGTTTGATAGAAGCTCTCCCCAAGATTTTCTGCTTTCGCAAATCTTTCATTCTACGTTTACTTATCCATCAATGTGGATTAACTTCAATCTCGCCTTAAATTGCTTTTTATTTTTGTCTTCTCATTTTTTTTAAATTAGAAAAATGAACCAAAGTTAAAGTTAATCTACACTGGCAGATGATGGATATTAGATCTCCACATTTTTTTCTTCTTTTCTCTTTCCCTTTTTTTTATTACAAAAATCTTGACTTGACAGAAAATAATTTTCCTCGCTCGTTGATTAACGCTGAATTTTAATAGTTCTCCTACGTCTTTGTTCCACGAGGCGATAATCATCTTAATTCCTTTCTTAACGCGATTCCTCGTGACCCGAAAACTTTTCGCACCGTAAGTTCTGCTTCAATTTCCTCTTTTTCGGCTCGGCTTCTTGCCTTTCATTTTCTCTCGGCGTCTGTCGTACATTCCGGCGATATATGCACGTGTTTTCCTGGACCGCGAAAGGGGAAAAAAAGAAAGAAAAAAAAAACTTGGCACGTGCGCCGTTCGATGCTGCAGGTATCTTATTGATTGGGGGGAAAGAATTGCTTATCCGCGACAAAACATATTTACTACCGCCGAACGAGTCTGACCGTTCTCCTTGGATCATCATTTTGCCTCGAATAGATTGCAACGGATGCGGCGGATACGCGTGTCGCTTTCTATCTGCAGATTATACAGATCGGCGAGCCTCATTGTGGTATAGCTATTCTATCGAACGGATCAATTTGAGCCACGTTTACGCCACCGATTCGAAACCACCGGAGTTACTCTGTTTCGGCCGGCGGTTTAAAGCTACGCCTTTGTTGTACCGGATAATGATTCATTTCGTTTGTCAATACGCGTCCACTTTTTGTCCAAGAAAGAAAGGAAGAAGAGAAAAAAAAAAAAATACTACGCAGACCCGTAATGGCAAGCTATACCCGCGAAGAACGCTTCACAATTGTTGTACATTTTGTACGATGTTCGCGAGATGTTTGCAAGATACAATAGCAGCGCGCGATAGCGTCGGCGTTCGATAGCCGTGGTTATCGGCGTCAATAGATTTCGATTTGTATCGATAAATTTGTTGGCGAACCCGCGCGTCTATTCAAGGCGGCCGCTGTTTGTCGAATCGGTCCATCGCAGCTCGCGAGATTATTTTTATTTTCCCTCCGCAGGTTTATATAAATCTCGAAATGAATAAATCAGACGGCAAAATAAATAGAGGCAAAACCGGAAATCCATTTATTCATTATTACACTCTGCGTTCCGATTCACTATGTGGTGTTGGATTAGTTTTTTTTTTCTTCTTTCTTTTTTTAAATTTTTTTTTTCTTTATTTTCGAACATTGAGCGGCCAATTTGGTTTCGGACGGGCTTTTTCTGTTTCGCAGCCCGGAGGGGACCTTTAATTCGCGCGGTGATAATTTTCGCATAATTTACGAGATAAATTGAACGGAAGGTAATTCGCTCTCGCGAATTAAACGCCGGTGTTAATGTCAGCGTCGGTGATCTAAAACGATAAACTAAGACGGAGATAGAGATTCGGAGGGAATTTTCTTCTAGTGAGCCCCGTCGCGAAGCATAAATCCTCGTTTTACGATCAACTTGAACTTAACGCGGGGATCTGAGATATCGCGCGCGAGATGTGACGTTGAAAAATACTCGGGATCGCGGAAATTGCTATCTGAGGTAGTGGAAACGAAACGCACTCGAGGATCCGCGGCGTCGGTGGTGTGTGGTCCATCGCGCCGCACGCGAATCCATCTCGCTCGGAACGAGAGCGAGTCCCAATTTCTCCCGCAGTCGGGCGCCATTATTAGACCGAACAGTAATTCCTATCGGATGAAATATTGCCGTTGCGATTTTTCGCAACTGGCCGTAATCCATTTCGCCCATTCGCGATGTCAAGAGAGCTACAAATCTACTCTGCAACAGGCATTTTCATCGGACGAACAATTCCGCTACAAGCAACACGGGCTGAAAACTGTTTTCTCCCCAGCGAAAAAAAGGAAAAAAAAAAAAAATAGCTATAATTTGATCAAATTAAACTTTCAATAGGGAAACGTTAATTAAACGACGGGCACGGTGTTCCATTAATTATATTTACGCCTTTACGATTATCTTGATTATCTTAGGAATTTAAGAGAGACTCTTATTTTTCGAAGCCACCGACTCGAATCTTCCGCATAGCTTTATTAAAAGAATCATTCAAGCCGCGAAGAGCCGATGTCGAACGTAATTAAGAAACTTAATTTTTAATAAAAATGTACTTCGTTCGCACCTGCCGAGAGAAAAATCGGGCGGAATATTTAAGAATCGCGACGTACGGCGCTTTCCATGCGAGACTTCGCGCGGCAAGGATCGTTTCTATTTCTTTTCCCGTCGCGATCGCCATGACTGTTGACTCCCCGGAGTGTCTTTTCCTCGACGTGCGTCTTCGCGCATCAGCCTCTATCGCCTTCGCGACGGTGATGATCGTAGCCCGCATTGCGTCTCTACCCTCGGCGACGCCGGCGCCTTGCAGTAGATGTCGGTCCTAACCCTCCACCCTCTCCGTTTCTCTTTCCTTTCCTCTTTCTCCTCCCTTTTCCTATCTCCCCCTGCTCTGACTTTTCCTCTCTTTTTCTT
Organism: Cardiocondyla obscurior; assembly: GCF_019399895.1. Lineage (NCBI taxonomy): Eukaryota > Metazoa > Arthropoda > Insecta > Hymenoptera > Formicidae > Cardiocondyla > Cardiocondyla obscurior. The sequence continues at coordinate 7,880,152 of NC_091864.1, forward strand.
TCCTCTCTATCTCTATTTTTTTTTGGTCTTTCTTACCTCTTCGCGTTCCGCGAGACGGTCGCGCACAACCTTTCGACCCCGGCGACGACGACAACCTTTCACTATCGACACTGCGGCCTTCCGCATGTCACCAACTTTTCGAAAACTCCTCGGCGCAATTAGGCGAGAATTATACTTAGTTTGTTGGATTACGATGTAACTGCATACTTGATTGATTCGACTGGTTCCGTTGTTGCACATGCTGAATATGCGGAATTGAGTTTCGCGAAAATACTACTCTAAATTACGTTCAAGTAATTTCGAGCGACGTTGACAAATTTGAACTAACTAGTTAGTTTCCCTCTCTCTCTCTCTCTCTTCCTCTGCGTTAGTTAAAATAATTAGAATTGAAGGTAATTACATGCACGACAACTACTCCAAAAGAGAAAGATAAATACGACACTTGAATAAATACGTAAGAACAACTTTGCGTGAAGATCCTAACGTTTTCGTAGATACACGAAACTCGCGTATGGAAAATTATTAATTGCATTTTTTATATATACATTTTTTTGGGTACTTTTTTTTTTCTTTTTTACATTTTTCTGTAAAAGCAGTTTTGTCATAACTGATTTAAGTACGTACGTAATTCCATTTCCGCGCGGTTTCGATGTTTCGAACGAGAGTTTTCGTGTTATAAAATAATTTATAAACCGTAACTCCATTGCGTTGTAATAAAATACATCGCTAAACAAATTGATGCACGTTATCGATATCGGATAGTTATTATACTCCGATGTAACAGACTATTTTATTTTCTACGAGAGAGGAGTCAGGTTTCGAGATTGTAGGCACCCGCCGGTAATTCTATCATCAGTTAATGAAACAAACCAGATTGTTTTGCATTGGATACCTTGAGTATCTTTTCCGCCGAATATTCTATCGCGGAATTTACATAAGGAACCTCCCGTTCGTTTGCTTATTTATTATATTTTTTTTTTATTTCTGAATACGCTATAAATTTCAAATGAGAAGGGATTCATTTAGCAGTCGACAGTCCTATCGTTAACGAGCCGCGCAATATTCATACGGTTTCTATCGGATTTCGACGGCGTTGCTGAGATGTCGAGGTCTTTTTTTTCTTTTTCTTTTTTTTTTTCCCTCCCTTTTTTCCGGGACTCGCCCGGTCGCGGAGAGCCGTGAGATATTTTCCCTGACGTATTCTGCTATAGCCCCGCAATTTATTTTCTTGATGCGCACAATCGGGACACCACCGGCGTGCTTCCTGCTCTTGACGTGCTCATATCGGCAGGAAAATCGAATAAGGAGGACGAGGCGGCCCGCAATAAATCCCAGATTGCGCGCACCGAGACACTTTTAACGGGGATTTATTTCATGGCAATTTACTTGATTTCCCCCTCCCCCACCCATCCTCCGTGCGTTCGGCCCGGTTATCGCCGTGAAATTAGGACCACCCCCCGTTTGACGTTTCACTCGATTACGGCAAGCACGCCTTATCCTTCGCCGCCCTCTTCGCCCTCTTAACGCTATCGCGTGTGTGCCTCGAGGGGGTAAAAATAACGCGGTTCAGCCTCGCCTCGTGTGCGGGACGATCAAAGAGACCGAAGTCGCAAAATTAAGCGGCCGGTCTACCTCGACACTTATACGTACAGCTTATACATGGCGCTTGACAAGAGATATCCCCCCTGAATATCACTCGTAATTATCGCGAACGCCCCCGGTACACGTCGCAATTCGAAGTATGAATTTAAAAGGATTCAATTTCAACGCGTGACATATTTCAGAAGACTCGTAAACCTCGCGTTTGATTCAATTAACATCCGAAAATGTGAGAATAACTTGTTTTCGACGAACTTTGGCATTGACTTCGGGACAAAACGACCGGAAAAGTTTACCCGTTCCGGGGCCGTTTTATTGGCGCGACGCCGTCCTTAAAACATGTTTTTCACCCGGAATTTCCCGGGGGTGCTGCAGCACGCCTTCCGCGATTCAACCGAGTCGCGTTAAGTGCATTAATTTCTAACACGCGAGAGGCTCCCTCCCTTCGTCCGGCGATTTGCAAATATACGCATAGGAACTTTTGCCCTGGAATAATGGGACGATAAACGCGAGTCCGCGTCCGTGTCTACGGGAGGCGGTTGATTTTCAAGATTCGAGAACGCCAAGAATCTCCTCGCTCGACACGCCGGGAATCTCGGCGATTAACATATAAATGAAGGAATTTAAATCTAATAAAGGCACCGCGATCTGGCAATTACGCCTTTCTTCTTCGTAAAACGCGGCACATACGAAGATTATCTAAATTGCCATAATAATAGTTCCTGTATTGTAACGGCGCCGATCTCATTATCGTCGGCACTTAAGAACCCGCCAAGGGGGAATGTCTTGACGACCACTCTCGAAAATTCTGATTCGGAACGTTTGAACGACCCTTCACGAAAGGACAAGACAGATTCGAGATAATTTTTGTACGTAGAAAAAAAGAAAGAAGAAAAAAAAAATTACGATTCGTAAACTACTGTTGGGAGACACATAACGGAAATGAATAAAACAATAGAGAATACAGAAACGAAGTTTTTCGTACTTTTATACGTCGGCTAACGTTTGATGTATTTGCACATTTATTCCGGAATTGCAAATATCAGAGTGAAAATTTATCTAGCTTATATGATTTTGTAGCTTGTAGTTAGATCGCGCAGAATTAAAAGAAAATTATAAGAAAGTATTTATCATTTAGTGACCATCTTTAGAAAATTCAGTTGTCATTAAAAAAAACGGAACAAAATCTGTTCAGTATCGATCGTCTAGTCTCACTGTCCAGCGCGGATCGTGTTTCTAAATAGACGTCTAAACGTTTTTTGCCTCGGACTTGTTTACTGTTTTGTTCTGACCTCACGCAACGTTCGCTCGACTACCGAATTCGTCGAGGCAACCTGTTCTTGCCGTCCGCCGCCCGCGCGTCCTCCACCTTACGAACTTAGAAAGCGAAGACCGATGAAAACACACGCACGTACTAATACTACCGCGGCTGTCTACTGCCGAATTTGTCTGGCAAACCGGTTTTTACCGTCCGTCGCCCGAGCGTCCTCCACCTAGCGAATTTCGAGCGCAAGGTGCCGGCCAGTTGTCAACACACGTACGTACTCACACTACCGCGGCGATCTGCGAGTTCAACGAACAGCGGATTCGGCAGTCGAGCACGCGTTAGATAGGTCAGGACGCGCAGTAAATTAGTAATGCGGCGAGAAACGTTTAGATATCTAGCTTGCTAGATCGCTGGACAGTTTTGTTGGACAGCCACGAAGATGAACCACGAATCGGCTAGTAAATTATTAGGTAACGGTGGGAATCAATTTCCACACGGGTACGTTTAAGCAGCGTCGCGATCATACGGTAACGTCGCTACGTTTCGTATTAGTATTTTACATATTTTTTTTTTTTTTTATAACGAAACAACATCAGGACGAAACGCTGTTATTATGCGCAATTTTTATTAAAGATAATAATCGATATGATAAAATCTCGAAGGTAATCAAGCCGCGTAGATCTGGTAACGGTAAAGTAAATCGCGAAGTCGTAAAGGCTCGGCTGTTTTCGTAAGAAAGTAGTCGATTAAATAGTTGAAGATGTATATACGGGACTGTGATTTTTACGGGAAATTATCTTTACGAAAGCCAGCGGAATTTCTTGTTAGTTCTCTCGACCTAGTTGCAAATCTACATCGACCGAAGTCAAAGCCGGAATATAACCCAGATTTAAGCCAGATCTAATCCGGAACTACGGAGATCCATGCTAACTCGTCTTCAAAGTATTACGACGGGGACACTGCATTGTCATTTAACTACTTGCCTTCTACACGTAGCAATTGGCGCTGCATTTCCGCGCGGTTAACGTAAACCGCTTGATAACGAGCGACAATTCGAATATCCCCCGACGTCAACGTCGCATGGAAGCGTTTCAGCTTTTTAGCATCGCGAAAGTAATATCGTCCGCGATGCAAAATACGCAGCTGAGTGATCTCGAAATTAAATAACTAAATTCAATATCAAGGTTCTAATATTTTGTTGAGCAGCAACACGCGAACGTAACTTCTGCGAGTATAATTTTTTTTTATTTTTTATTTTTTTATTTTTTTTATAATATTTCTTGAATTGGTGTCATTAAAGCTCGAACTTTGAAGAAATAAATATTCCCTGCCTGAGCAAAGCGAGGTAATTATCATAATTTAACTTCTCCACGATTTGAGTAAATAATTTTAGCACGGTTATTAATTTGCTAAAAGTAATGTGACTCCGATTCTCTTTCCGTAATTTAAATCCTTTATAATGTTTAAAAGATAGAAAAAGGGAGAACGGGAGGAAGGATATTTCTTATTCGACTCTGCTGAATTAAATTTTCTTTTTTTACGTAAAAATTCTACTTCGTGTATGATTTTGCAATTTAAAATATATTAAACAAGCATTTGTTCTGGAAGTTGAGGGTAATATATTTTTCCTTGCGAAAACTGTGGCTTTCATTATTTCGTTCACGCGCCGTATGTTCGACGGATTTCACTTCCTGCAGCTATGGGGATCAGTCCATTTAAAAGCGTGACCGAACTTTAGATAATACCGACACAACTAGAATCCCCCGCAGTTTCGCCTCCTCTCTACCTTCGCCGCAGATTAGGGCGAGATATCGACGGGAAAGTCAGCAATAATATTGAACCAGTCGGGATTCGGGACCGAGCAAATTAATTTTACGTGCCAAGTAATAACTTTCGGGGCTGAATCGCTGTTTAACACGAAATCTAACGGAACGCCGGAATCTCCACCGAGTCGCCTGAAATAAATTACCTATCGGTACTAATTAACTAATTATTGGCCGAGCGAAAAGACAGTTCGTCACTCGACCGCGTTCATCCGGTTTCCACGACGTGGAAACGTAGTTTAACGCTTAATTAATGGAAGGTAATTTAAATGTAACCACCGTTTGCGCAGCTATCGTGCTGTGCGAGGTTTATGGATCTGCCATCCTCACAGTTTACCGCATAATCTTCTCGTGTACAATTAATTTTTGACGGTTTATTTATTTCCGTCAAAGCTTTGAAGTTCGTTGAAATTGTACGCAAAAAAAAGAAGGAAAGAAAAAAAAAAATTAATTTTGTTTTATAAATTACAGTACCTACTTAAAATTTTTTTTTTAATTAATTATTTTTAAAATATTAATTATGTTATTAATCGTAATAAAAATTATATAAGCGATTTTTACAACGAATAAAGTATAGTTTTTGTATACGGGCGAAGATCTGTTCCCTAAATCAACAAGGATATTTGCTGCAATCAGTGTCGTCGACGGATGGAACTATCAGTTTCTACCGTTGGATTGCCAGCCGCCACTAAATCTTGCTCTACTCGTCTGTGACAACAGCAGAAGTGTCGATAAAACCGTGGCAAATGTTTTTGCCTGAGTCTTAATTATTCGCGTAAAACTCACCGGGTACGCTCGTCTACGCTTTTACGATCCGGTCGATGGAAAAAAATAGCGAAGGAAAAATGATCCCGGGGACCCCGAGAGCAGCCGCGCAACGGAAATCAAAAACGCTTTTCTCTCCTCGCGCTCTGAAAATATATCGCGAGATGCATTTCGCGGGGGAAAGGGAGGGATGCTTTCGTCAACATGAACTGTTGACAATTCATGAACGACTTGCAGCGCGTAAGGAAGCGAAAAAGGATACGATATCCGCTTATTGGTTTTTCGTTAAGCCGTTATTTGCTTTGAATCTTTCAAAGTCACGAGATTCTTAGGGAAACTGAATACGAGCGAATTAACGGTACTTTTTCTCTAATTTTTTTTCTTTTTAATTAATTTATCTTCCGACATTCTCGGCATATCTCCACGCTGGCTTTAACCCTGTTATATCCGACGGAATTTGTCCGATAATGTAACTGTGACAGGATGGTCTTCTAGTAATTTAACCGACAGATTTCTCCGGCGATGCGCGGAATGCCATGCCGGTCCTCGGACGAACGAGCTTTGAGGCATGGACGTAAGTTACTCCCGGTGATGTCTCGCGAAATAGACTGCTGAGGGACGAGTGGTAATCGACGACACAAGTCGGCCAGTGCACGGGCACAAAAGGCTACCCTTCGACCGCGATGGGCTACGTTCCTCGCGCGTTTCCCCGGAAGTTCCATTTGCCGTACCGCGATTTATACGAGTCGCCAGGCCGAACAAATGCTCGGATTCGGGGAAAACGGGAGACCTGTTGGTCGGTCCACCGTCTCGGATGGCGAAATTCACGAATTTCCCAACTACCGTCGGTCGCCCCGGCTTTTCAGAAAATACGTTCGCGCTACACGCTTTGCGAAAAGTAATTCGATTAATTATATTTTCTAACACCTCTCGAAATACAGCGAAATTAATTGACTTGTCACGAATTAAAATGCGCCTTTGAAAATAATTGCCCGCCGCGTTTCATCTCCGTTTTTCCCCACTTCCGACGTTTGGTCGCGAGTTAATATGCATGTGCGCACTTGTGCGCGACCCGTCGAAAAATAAATATTGACCAATCGGCATATTGCCCCTAGCTATTAACTCTACGTTGATGGTAATAATTATTGCTGCGTAACCTTGTTATTGGCGGACACCGGGTTGCGTCAGTGTTTGCTGTAAACGTACGCAGATAAAGTATGTATAACGTCGAGACTTTTCGTATTTCTTTTCTATGGATAAGAATTTGTTTTTTATATTATTCAAAGGTGAAAACTTTATAGAAAAAAAAAGAAAAAAAATGGCACTTAAACGGGGACGTCCTGTGGCTTAATTTATTAATGCCAAAGAAATTTTTAATTTGGTTAGATTGTTAAACGACACAAATGAGAGCGCTGCTCGTCTAATAAAATTTAATTCTTCTGCAGCGGGGAATATAAAAATATTCAGGCACAAATGTGCGCTTGCCCTTCGTGCTTTCTTGCGCGTAGAAAAGCATAACGAGCTTGCTACACCGACTTGTGAAACTGTAGAGATTACCGCGGGGCTGCGAGCCATACGATGAAATGGATCTCTTCAGTTTTTAAATAACTGGGAAACACGAGTGCCCGCGGAAGAAAGCGCGGGTATAATGGATGAGGTTTTAAGTGGATTTATCTCTTTATCGCTCGCGCATTTTGCCCATTCATCGTGCACACGTCACGGCACTTGCTCTTGCAGCGCATATATGTATAAAGGATTCGTATTTTATTTTCGCGTGAACTTTCGCCAGATACGCTCTGATCGATAATACGATTCCAAAGTTGGAAACATTGTGCGGCTTATATGAAAATAAATGAAAAAAATTTTGGCGTCGGGACATTATTTATTAAATTTGAACGAATAAAAAGAAATATCGCGTGAAATCAAATACGTCGTTTTAAAACATTTAGATATTAATTGTATGTAGAAGTGTATATATATATGTTTTTCTTTCTTTTTTTTTTTCAAATTATTGACTTTGCAAAAATAAAATAAATCCGAATTAAAAATAAAAAGTACTTCGAGTTAAAACTAAAATTTTTATAAAATCAATTTGTGAACAGTCAATTTATTTCGACAATTAATCTTTTTTTTTTAAATTTTTTTTTTTCAAAGTATGTTATTAAACGAATGCTTGTACAATGCGCACTCGGTAATAATTGCGCTAGCGTTTCGATACTGCAATCGAGAGCGGTACGATAAATAGATGAATAATGAGCTTTAGTCGCTGATAGCCGCAAAACGCGTATAAATATACGAGATAATCCGGAACGGCGCGCGGGCTGCTTTCGGGAATACCGAGAACGATTGTGCATTTTCAAAATCCACGATGTAACACGGTAATGCGACTACGGTGCGCGGCGAAATTGAGGACGGCCACGCTGTAATCTTTGATTTATCTATTTAATTATTTGCACAATGAAGAGCGTATTTCGCGTCGAATTTCAGAAGGTCCCTCGTCGCTCGTTAATATTACACGGGGTACGTATTGGAAAATCCATACGCGACATAATAGTTCCGTGTCGAACTTGACGAGGATCTCTGCTCTGAACAAAAATGCAACAACGGGCTTTTCTTTCTTTTTTTTTTTAATACTTGAGTTACATTTTAATTCTATAGCGACAGGGTTTCTTTTTTTTTTTTTTAATTTTTTAACGCGAGTCAACAACGATAAGTTTCTATAAGATAGCATTGTGGGATCGTCAGCGGTCCTCTTTTTACGAATGCACGCGTGAAATTCGCTTTAGACAGGGAATGTTATATATAAGAGCTTTTATGTGGTCACTTGCTCACTCGCTAATCGAATTTTCATTCAAATCATATTACCGTAAAAGGCAGATGGTGGCGAATAGATTTTATGGCTAAATCTAATCTCGCTGTCGTAAGCTACGTTTCTGGCTGGGTTACACATTTGTGATTGCGAGCGAATTACAAACAAAAGTTTATTAACTTTTTGGAAAATATTAAAGAAATTCAGGGGTTTTTTTTTTATTTAATATACATATAACTGAACAATCTTTAGAAGTTTACTCGCGATTTTAGTTACTTATATTTTTATTCCTAAATTACGCATTTTATTTTTATTGCACTTTTTTGTAATTATGATTATAGTTTTGTGAAATATATATTTTTAGTATAATGGATAGAAAAAATGTATACAGAGAATGGAGAGAGCCACAGGCAGTTATCATATTTTTTCGTTCCGCCGCGAAATTGCACCGCGGAGATTTCTTTTTCAAAGACTCAATATTGCAACTTTTTCTTTATGAAAGACCTCGCTTGTTTGTTTCAGAAGAATGGCACGGCGTCGGCCACGGTGCCGCGGGATGTCAAGAAAGGTAAGATTCGAATTGAATTTTTCGAAACGCTGGTCGCTTGCGCCATTTCCGCCGGCGACGTTGAATGAAATTTTCAAAAACCTATTTTTGCAATAGTCGCCCGCGTCGCGAACTTTTGCCGCCCGCTCGTACGACTGACAGTTTCTAGCCTCGCGTCGCGTGGCGTTTTACACCGACAAGGCATTTCGTTGCCGCCGGTGTGTTGTGTAAAAATGAAAAATGCCCTACGCAATTTCTGTGCAATCGGCGTAATAATATGGACCACGTCACGCGTAGCAAACAATATTTTGAAAACGTCCAGCTAATTGACGACAAATTGCTTAATATAATATTTAAATAAAAATAAATTTAAAAAAAATAAAAAAATAAATTCGTGAATTGAACAAAAATTACAATTTTAAAATATCGTCAGTGACAAATTTGCTATTAACGAATTTGAAAGGGTCCTTTTCTATTCCTTTTATAAGAAATAAAAAGTGCTTATAAGACGATAAGAAATTATAAAAAAGAAGCGATAAAATATTTTCAGACTAGCACGTTGTTCCCGAAACTTTCTAAAAACTTTATATACAGTGTCGCCGACGATGCTGCGTTTGACCTCTTTTAAAAAGTAATTAAGACTTAATATTCTATAATCTCTTTAATTAATGCTTCTAGCGTGGTTGGATTTTAACTGCCATTTAGGACCTTTCTTTTTTTAATTTTTACGTCTTAGATTTTCGCGAAGTACTATTCGAGTGCACGGCTTTGATAAAAGTTGAAATTAAAAGTGTCGTTTCCTTTTTAGTTCAAAAATTAAGAAACTACAAATAAAATGTATTTAGCAATATATCAAAAATTTTTTTTTACGCGCATATATTAATGATACACGTAACTGACGAATATCTAACGAGTTCAGTTTAATTGTATCAAGGCTAAATAGGTCTAAGCACCTCAATAGTCTAAGACGCGGCGTTTCGAGACTATCTCTACTCGGTATTGCGACAGCAATCCAGCTTACATTAGTCCGATCTTAGCGCCTGGTAATCCCATCGTGCATCCCAATTCTCGTACGCGTTGCGATTCAATCAGAACGGGCGTCCGAGCGTTAAGCGACGCAACATTTTCGGCTAATCGCAGCTTCCGATTCCTAAAACGATCCTCTTAGTAACGCGTTGCGTCATAACTGGTCCATCTCGCGGACATTACCGCGACAAGCAGCCTCGGCAAAAGTCTCTCGAGCTCAAACGATCACGTTAAGCGTTAAACGATGCCTGCGTTGGACATTTCTATTTCATTTTGAGTTGAACTGCCCCGGCGCTTTAATCGAACCCGCCGAGAGTTTACCGACGAGTCGATGAAATTTCGCACTACGGGCGATTTCGCGATGCTACAGGCTTCTCTCTTTCGCTACAGTTGTGCAACTGATGTTTACCAAGTTCTTCGTTAAGCAGAAATAATCAGACTTTCCAACTCACCAGCTATGTATATATATATCTGTCTCACTTTCTCGCTTACGCGCGTCTTTCTCTTCCGCGTCGATCGATGCGCGTTTATCAGCGTTCCCCGAGCTGTACGAATCCTTTGAAAAGATAAAGCGCAGCGTATAAATATTTGACGGCATAGAATAGCGCGGTATAAACGCGTTTCGCATATTTCCCCTCCGGCGTCCGGGAATCCGCATTTTAATGCCCATCGCTCGCGAATTTATTCGCGGGTAACGGCGTTTACGTGCGCAGATATAAATAACGCGAAAACCATCTCGTGCTTTTCTCGCGCGATAATAAACCTTCGCAATATTTCGCTCAACAAAATGCACCGAGCTGACGTGGTGCCATTGCACTTTTTCGCATTTCCTCTTTTTTTTTTACCCTTTTTTCTTTTTTTTCTTCCTTGTGTATTTTCGCTGGCATTCGAAACGTAAGTAAATCAATCGGTACCGTGACGTCAGTGAAAATTTTCATTTTGGGAATTTTTGGGGAAATTTTATTTTATTTTTTTATTTTTTGGTGAAATTAAGAGTTCGATTAATGAACGGAGTCTTAAGAATATCGAGTTCAAGTTACTGCGATAATTGCAATAAGACCAGCAGTTTTAATAATATATACAATCGCGCGGAGTATATTTTTTATGACAGTAACAGCATCGTTTCGGTTCTCGCGAGCGTTAATTGGCCATTAAACGGACCGAGTATCGATTAGCATTAATTTTATATCACATCCTAAATTTTTAACTATTGCATTGTATCTGCATGCTCGACGTGCTATAAACCAGCGAGATCAATGATTTCCAATACAATCGCATATTAAACATGTACGTGTATTATGACGTGTATCATCCACCGCGGGAATAAAATGTTTTTTTTTTCGTTGTATAATTGTGATCTTCATACCGCTAAATTATTTATTACCCTTACGCGGTACGCATGAGTCACCGAATCACGTTCTCTGCCTTTTACCCGGTAAAGCCTAGACCTATGATTCCTCGCGAAATGCAGGTTATTCAATAAACGGAGATTCAGAGATTTCAACCCTCATTCTTTTTCTCACGATAAACCCCCTTTACGATTATTTCCGATGGCACGGCAACCCGCGTCATCCGGAGGCGGTGTGAAGTTATTATTGCGTCAGTGCGGAAAAATTGCGATACTATAAAAATATACTTTCGACACAGCCGGCGACATCGAAGACTCGCAAAAAGCCGTAAAAGTCGAGCCGCGGAAGTGATCACCCCGTCACTGAGCGGACGTTTTTATTACGCCGCCGGCCGCGCCGGTGACGTTACCCTCCGCGCCGTCTTGCGGGGTATTTTCCGTTCCCAGCCGGCGTGTCCCGGCTTCGTTTTACCCCTTTTACGTCAACACGTTCCGCACCATTGGCGTATACACGTAACACGAGGAGAGAGAGAGATAAAAGAGTGGGGAAAGCTTACGCGGGCGGAACGTACCGCGGAAACCCCCTTGTGGGATTTGCATGCTATCCGAGGCGCGTGCACGTCCGCGTGAAGGATCGGTTTCAATTATCCCACCATCGAGAAACGCCCGATACCTATTTCGCTGGTAAAACGTTATTTAAATACTACGTCATCAATTTGCTTTCGCGCCAGCGGACGGGCCGAACGACAGCGGCTTCGACGGAGACGAGTAATGTCCGTTAAAGATTGACGGATGAACGATATTTCGTCCGGCGAGTCGTCGAAGATTACGATACGCCACTTTTTGGAATTATATTAATTTATCCGGTTTTTAGTAGCGCGTGTTTTTAAGTCGGGTTAATTAAACGGGAATTGCGTTTGAATTTACGTCAACTTGGTACACGATTTTGTTTTTTTTTTTTTTTTTGGTTTAAGATATTATCTGACTGCGAAGCTGATGTTTGAACGAAAGCTTTTTTTTTATTAATTTTTTATTTTTTTTTACCTAAGTACACCTTAACTTTTCTATATTCTGATTCTACTTGACGAGCTCTATATGTGTGCTTAATACCACCACGCCGGCAGACTAAAGGGGTCAAAATGGCGGTTCTCCTTTGAATTTAAAATCTCAAAGTCGGTCAGTTGAATTTCAAATTTGGTAATGCTTTAAGTAGCATCTCTACAATCAAATGTTAATACCGCGAGGGAACGTAATAAAAGCGAAACAGTAAAATAAAATAAAAAAAAGAAAAATAAAAAAAATAAAAAAAAATAACGATTCGAATAAATAATTAAACTCGTATAATTCGCACGAAAAGCTGCAGCGTCAAGTTTTTCCGTCTTTTATCAAAAGAATAATCTCTGAATATTCAGGTGAAGTTTGTGAATAAATCTTTTAACTTTTATTACTACGTGTCGTCATTAATTAAAAATACAAGATTACCGTCTCGCGAAAAGAAATCTCGGGCTTTCGCAACGGGACACGTACGCCGGGGAAATTAATCTTTCGCGTGAATGGACGGTTTCTGCCATCGTCCGGTCGCGACCGGCTCTCGCGAAGACGTTCATCGTGACGCGTGATTCTGCGATTAGCGGGGGCGCCCACCTCTTCGCGAAATAAATTTGCCACGATCGATTTGTTCACGTCTACTCGTTTCGTAGGTCCGGCCTTATCCTGCGGATTCGTTTCCCTCGACTCCCAGAAAACGATTATTGAAGGTGAAAGACTCTCAGAGTAAAGTAAACGGACTTGCTGTAAGCGTATATACGTGGCCTCCGCATATATGTATATATAACGCGTATAATCTATCTTTTTCCTTTTCATTTTTTTTTCTTTTCTATATCTCTACTTTTTTTTTTCTTTCTTTTTTTTCCCCTGCGATACCATTCTCCTTCCGAGGCCTAACGCTCATCCTGTGAGCCATCTATTATGAGCAGGAGCAGAGAGGTCTCCAGGTGGGCGGAGATCGATAGCACCACGACCCAGCTTTACCCAAGCAGGCCGGGGAACCTGCCGTTACGAGTTTCCACGATATATGTATCGTGCTGGCTCCGCCATTACGCTCGTCTCTATTAACCCTTGAATTATCAACTGCACTTACGCACGTAGCTCGAAGTACGAATTACGCGGGCTTGATTTCGCAAAACTAACACACGACCGCGTAGGAAATTAATTAATATATTAAATTTAAAAAAAAAGGAAATTATGCAACGAAGCAGGTACAGGCACGTTAGCATTTAAGTGCAACTTTTACGAAACTTTAATCGCTTTTATAAAAAGGTTGTAATTACTAATCTTACGGCTGGCTATCGCGATAATTTGAGGTGGAACTTTTACAACAGTTTCGTGAAGGGAAAGCTAGGTCTTAGACTCGTGAAGGAATCTGTCGTCGGCGAATAACATTGCTGCAGCACTTTGCGCACGTCCGTTTCACACATGCACCCCCGCGTACGTGCAGGAAAAGTAATTAGCGCTTCTTACCGGGAAAGGTATACGCGTGTAGGCAGTTTATATCCCTGCCTAATGTTACAACCCCTTTGTTTCACGATTACTCGTTCTATCCTTTATTCTTCCACCGCTATTTGCGACGGCCTATTCTCAGATCTTACGTTCGCATTTGCTTTAAAATACTTTAAATCGTAATTGTTTTGGTTACGAAATTAAAATAAAACGAGGTGTGTTTTTATATATATATATATTTTTTTTTTTTTAATAATGACGGCCAAGAAATATTCTTAACGCGATTGTCTTAGAATTAAGTGTTAAATATTCCTACTTTAATTTACAATTTCCGATACGCGTGACGTTGTTGGATGAAATCTGTTTAGGGCCACATTTCGGATCATATCTCTTTCGCGAACAAACCCTATTGTTTATCTGGAGAATGAGTGTCAACCGAGCTTGCATTACGTATGCCGTCGCAGATGATATGTCGGCTGCCATTTGCCAGTATACCGAGCGAAAAGCCCCGATAGCATAGTATTACGTACAGAGGGGTTGAAAGTTGCAGTGGCGGCAAACTTGAGTACTTAGCGCTTCTTGCAAAGACGTAACCGTAATTTAAACCCTCGGGTGTTTATGCTAGAATTCGGATCAAAAACGATGAAATGCAGTCTCGATCGGTGGTAGCGACGTCGGCGCAATTAATTATCAACGTTCGGATGGAACGACGCTTTGACGTAACTTATGTTAGCGTTAAGCAAAACAAGTCTTTTAAGCATTTTGTATTTTATTTTTTTAAAAACTAAGACTCTCGTAATTTTTTAGATATTAATTTAAATTTTTTTACTTTTTCTTTTCCTTCTTTTTTTTTTTTTTTTGCGAAATATTAATAAAATAATAATTTATTATTCTCTTCTGAAACTTTCTGATGTTAAGTGCTTAGGAGAATTTTTTATTTACTAGAACAATACAGGCGCGCGCTGCGCGCGCGCATTGATTCAAGAAAATAGCAATTACAAAAAGACAAATTCAAAACCAAATCTCAAAACAAGAAAATAATAATTAAAAAAAAGCCAAAACCAAACCTCTTTTATATTTTTAATATTATTATTATATTATTTGTTATTTTATTTTCTTTTATTTTTTATCTTTTTTTTTTTATTTTTTTCCTAAGTCGTGCTGTGCATCAAAGTTTTTTAACCACACCGGTTGTATTTTAAGAAAATGTTAAAAATACATCCGACAGTCCGAAGTCTGTACAAGTGGGACGGGAAAAATTTGTTGCACAACACGTTTATTCACAATAAACATCATTATAATTTTTTTATTTTTTCCTTGACAATTGAAAAAAAATAAAATTTTTAATATGTCAGATTTATTAAAAGGGTTCAATCTGTTTAAGCTCGACGTGCAAAATGCCAATGAAGAATCAATTGCGAATCCGTCGAGAGGTCGCAATGTAGATTATAACGTTCTCGGATAAATATTCTGATTTTTTAACACCGCGCGAATCTATCTCGCGCGAAAATTTCAGGCGATGCTCAAGAGTTTTCGCGACTAATGTGCATTCCTGTCGAGGATACGCGAACGATGAAGTATTTCTGCTAAACGAAGCGCGAGCGAGGCATGCCCTTGTGCTCCAGTTACGCTGAATCGGGTTAAAAACGCGCGTTACACAAAGCAAGATCGTCTTGCACGTCTCTGTTCAATTACGACTCGTTCGCACCTGCCGGGCTTAAAATGCTATCACATTGTTTTCGGCGATGCGTTTCTTTCGCTCCAGCGGAACTGGAAAGTCGACCGGACGCGTAAGCGAATAAAAGTGAACTCGAGGAAGGCGAGAGGAGCAATCCTGACGATCGTAAAAATATTAAAACGCCTTTAAGACGTAACAACGTAAATAAATATAAATGTAGCTTTCATTTAATTTCAAACGATTAATTTCGGGAAATGAAAAGAAGTAGCTTCTCTAACATTTTGGTGTGCCTCCTGTTTTACGGTTCAGATATCATGACGCCTATTATTGTGTTATTAGTAATTCAATATCATAATGCCCGAAGGTATCATCCAATATTGTCACGCCACAAGGACACCTCGTTTTAAACGCAGTCGGCGGAACGGCGTTAATGAATTTTATTATCACGCGAACAGGCTACTGAGCGCCTAAAAATCCGTTCCGTCCGATAAAGACTAATAACAACGATTATAACGTTAATAACGAAATATCGCGCTCCCGGAAACACGTCTTTGTACGAGTGTTCGAAATTGAGACGAATCAGAATCGTACGCGTGGCTTATAAATCGCTCGCGCATACGCTGGAAGTTTCGCGCGCGATATAGCTCGGATGTAACTCGAAACGAAATGAAGAGGCCTCTTACTTTGCGTACACATACGCGCCCACATCCACACCCATATCTATCTTCCCGCTCCTTCTCGCGTGCATTTATAATTACACCCGCCATTCGTGCATTATATTCCCGTTTACCAGCTCTCGGAGCCTAACTTGAATGATCCGGTAATCATATTTGCTCATTCCGTGCTCCGCATATTTCAAAATTAGATTATCGTCACCGATCGTTATTTGTCGAACAATCGTAGCGACAGAAGCCAGTATTTGCAGTCGGGATAAGGAAGATAAGGCTCAAGCCTATATCCGTTTGCGGTAACGTGATTATTAATAAAGTAACTAAGCCGCCGCGGATTAACGGTATAATTAGGTCGTAATTGAGATCAGTTTTAGTGCGAGCGCAAACGTACCGTCTCGTATATCGCCGGGATCGACGGTTCCGAAACGTGACGAGAATTACGCGCGGTGTATCTCGCGGAAATGCAATCAGTTGTAAGAAATAGTTAATCCGAGATTGCTCCCGGGTGTGAGACACATCTCCTTCTCCCCTCTGGCCGAGCTATTACTAATTTCCGTGGCGCACGCACGCGCCCCCGTAATTAATGTGTCTTCCGCGCGCTGCGTCGTTTCCGCAATTGCAACCCGTATCTCTAAACCCTCGACTCAACAATTACGCAGATCGCTATAGTACATCGCCCTAGTGCGCGGCATCTGCCGTGGCTTTGTCACGCCCGAAATTACCGCTACGAATCCCGGCGGATCGTAAACGCCGGCGTCTGAGCCTTCGTCAAAGTTACGCGCGCGAGTTACAGCTAGTTATCTGCTGTCGGAATCTATTGCGGAAAATTAAAAAAAAAAACAATTATACGACTCCGTCAAGATTCGATTGTCGCGCGTGGTTATTTATTTCGAACGTAAACGCACGGCTTTTTGTTCCTTCGACTTTTAGCCCTCGCTCGCTCGCCACGCGTAACTATGAACTCGAATATACGTAGGTACATATGCTCGCGGTTCTCGCAGATGAAATTACTTTTTCGGGGCGCGTATCGCCTATATGCAGCTCCGTTATATGTATTTTCGTGCGATCTATTCGACTCCGGGAAAATATGACGACTGATGAGGAACGCGGGGATAATAGAACAGCGTAGTCGCGCGCGACCTTTGTTCTTGTACATTTTACCTTTACGCAGTTTAACGACGGCGATAAAGATGTTAGATAAAGATTTCTTTGGCAATTAGAATTTCGCGAAATTGTGCTGTCACGGTTTAACGTATAGGACGCCCACAATAACAGCCGGGAATACAAAGACTCGCGAATTAATCTCGCCTGTCTTGGCACTCACCAAGATGGGCAGGAGGAACCACTTCGTTTCTCCTCTCTTGTTATGCTCTTATTATACCGCTCTACTTGGCATCGCCGTGCCTCCGATCGTTCGTAAAGCACACACGTCATGTCTTATTTCGAATCGGCGAATTTTTAAAGTCGCTTTATTCCTGCCGTTTCTCGGTTTATGCGTTCCGCGAAAAATTGTCGGGAATTCATTAATTTCGAACAGTGCCGCGTTTATCCATTTTATTCGAATTTATACATTTATTTTACTTTGATACTTAACACGATAACACGACTAGTACTTATTCCGGCCCATCTTTTGTAAACGTGATTCAGGTAATCGTTTTTCATTTCTCAGATGACAATGGGATTGCTTGGTGGAAGCGAGATAACTCGCCCCCTTCGCAGAGACGTCAGAAACTTACAATGAAATCGCGCACGTACCGTGCTAAACTCGGGACCGCGTGTTCCGGTCGAAATAAATATCTATCGTAAATGGAGAGAGAAAGAAAAATAGTAGACGGTGATTTAATCCGAGACGCTAACTGATATGTAACGAACGCGATGACAGAAAAATTTATTTGGTACGGAGGAACAACGGCTTACACCGTCGCGCTTTCGCTTTATGAAATATTCAACCTGTGATTACGCTTGATGGCACCCGAAAGAAATATTGATAAACTTTTGGCGGAGCAAGATCGGTATCGATTTCCCGTGTCATGAATCACTATGTGAAAGCAGTTCACAAAACCGTTCGACAGTGAAAACGAATATAACTTTGCTTTGCTTTCTTTTTTTTTATTTTTTAAGCAAAGCAAATCCAATTGAAATCGTACGTATTGTATATTCAAAAAAATATGTTATTTGGTATTTAGTTTAACGAATTGAATCTTTTTTATTTTAATAAAAAATTTTAAAAAAAGAAAAAAAGAAAAGGAAGAGAGGAAAGATTTATTTGTTTTCGAGCGCGCGAGTTTATATGCATAGGTAGTTTCGTAATATTTTGTAATTCGAAGGGAACGCGACCTTTTAAAACTGTCTCTACTGCTAGCCGGAGGTACAATTGCGAACCTCCTCGCCGCCACGTTATTTATCTTTTATAAATTCCCAAAGCAGCGGGTAACTGATAGGAAATAATTCCGCGATTAGTTTTAATTATGGGAGCTATTAAGTTACTTCGGGTTAAACTTTCGTTTCTACGCTCCGTGTTATCGCACGGCCGTTCTCGAACGACGTTGTAACTTTCCTATCTGCGTACAGAGACGGTGCAGATTAACCTGCGGATTTTATTTTCAGATTGAAAAATTTAAAAGGTCATAGTGCGCGACGTTTTTTCGTTAGAACGTAGCTTTACGGCCACAATTAAGGTGCATATCGAATTTGCTCACGCGCAACCTCCGGCAACCTTTGTCGTCGTACAAAACGGAAATTTTTTTTTTATTCGCGGCCGCACAACGCGATAAATTAAACCATGAACCAATATGACTTCAGCGTACCTCCAAATTAAAAGAATTGAAAAGGTATTTAAATGTTTTTCTGTTCGCGGAAATATTTTTTTTCGACATAAACGCAACAAAAATAATTAAAAAGAAAAATAAAATAAAATAAAATAAAAAGATACAAAAAGTTCTTAACGCATTATAAGCTTCCGCGTATTATTTTTATTATTTTATACAATTCCTTTTTTTTTCTTTTATTATCGAGACGTATCGCGAAAGTAATTAAGATATCTCGAGCTGTTCATACATTTCAGCTCGAGAGAAATGCAAAGGTCATACTTATATTTCTCGGCATTATCATTAACATATCCGCAACGTGCGCGGCGTGCAATAATGATCGCGGTTATACATATACAAAAATTAAGTATGCGTCGTACGTAATCGCACGCTATTTCGGCTGGTATATTTAAAGCTTTAACTAGAGCGACTGCGGCTCGTGTTACCGTGTTATAATGCAAATCACCCCGAGCATTTCTTACCGTCAGAACAGATCTGTCATCGGCAAATCTCACGATGAATAATTCATTTATTATCCTAGATCAGGGTAAGCATTACCCCGTTTGTCAGAGTAATTCTTGTTCTGTTACGTATCAACGATATCACTGCTGGCGGCATATAGAACTGCAGCTTTACTTTTCTTTTTTTTTAACTTATTGAAATATTGCGTACAGATCGTTAATCGTGGAAGGGACTGAAGTCCGGAGCGCGGAAAGAAAGAAATTTTAAACAAATTTGAATTACTAGATAAATCACGTTTTAAAAGTATATCTCGAGTATCTCTTCGGATTTGTGTTTTAAGACGGTGGATCCTTGAGCGAAGGGACGATTTTATGTTTTTTCCTTATAAAGAATATTTCATGTATCGAACTTTATCCACGTGCATTCTCAGCACCGCGTGTACGTAAGAATACTTCGCCGTTATTACGAATTTCCATCGTTGTTATAACATGCAGCTAAAAAGAAAATTTCGATTTTGTTCCGGACAGTAAACTGACTAAAGGCTATGTTTTAAGAACAAGATGTTAGAAACGTTCTTCGGGGTGAAGGAAAGGTGGATTTTCTAGAGGTTCTCGGTGCAGCTTTACGTGTGAGCACTTCAGAAATGCGGGTCTTGCACTATAGCTTCGCGCGAGATTGCTTGCTGTTTTTCCGTTGACTGAAATACGCGAACAAGCAAATAAATTCAACTCTTGCGATACCCAGCGGATCTCCTTCGTAAAACAACCGTTTCCTGTATATTTTAATACTTCTCAAAACTTTATTTCGGCCGTGGAAAAAAAATCTATTCGCACGTAAATTCCTGAATAATTCGATTTTTCTCGTAACGTTATAAAAATCAATTGGTAAATTGTATTAATCGCGCCCGGAAAAGTTAAATTTAAGAACGATTACAAACGTTGATCTTAGAAGACTTTTTTTTTTTTTTTTTTTTTTTTAAGATTAATTTGCAACGAGCTTCTTTTCGATGATAATCGCTGATTTAAATTTCTACGAATAATTTGCGATAGCATTTCGAATGTCGTCACATCTAAATGCTTTTACTGCTGCGATTGTTTTATCGGCTTGGACCGCATATTTGAATAAATTGTGCATTTTGAATCGCAGTACGAATAACAAACGATGATTTTGCGCGGCAGACAAATCTTTTTTTTTCTTTTTTTTTATAGCACATTTCAATTTTTGTAATTTTCAGTTCTCCGTCATTGTGAATTGTGGCGATATATGCAAACATGATTTATCTATCTTTTTTTTATTACTTGTTCTATAGAAAAAAAAGCTGTCGTTTTATAGTGACCCATTTCGCTGAAATATTGATGTACATTTCCTTTTCGAAATAGACAATTCGAAGTTACACCAAACTCTTACGGAAATAAAAATATATTTTAACCTGGATTTAAAACGAGCGCAAAACAAATATTTTCCAAATTTAATTACTTGCGTTTTCCAATAGCTATTAACATTTTTGATTAAATAATTTAATTATCATTTTGAAATAATTCAATTTTCGCGTGCAATTTAATTTGTATGCGAGACATAATATTACCTTTGCGTTAAATGACAATATTAATTTTTTTTTATTCGTCTCTTCCTCGTTATTTTTGCGGAAGTAGTGTTTTAAAATTCACGAGAGTTCTTTACACGCATTTAATTATTTTGACGTTTGTCGACAAGTTGTGCGGGAAAAATTCTTTTTTTTTTTATTTAAATTAAACATTTAAAAAGGAAAATTAAACCAACGCGGAACAATAATTAATTTTGAAACGACGCACGAGTTTGTATGAAATTTTTATTTCTGCGTTCTGATGTTAGGGTCTGTAAAGCACCAACGATATATGATAATGTCAGAGAAGTCAGTGGTTCAAAGCACGAAGTTTATAAACGCAATTTACTTTAGTGGTACGCCGTACAAGCAAATGTGCGGTAACATATGGTATACGAAGGGTTAAGCTAAAAGCGGTAAAAGACGTATAATACATTTCTCAAATTCGTTGCTACTGTCGGAAACTAACTTCTTAAATAAAGAAAGTAAACTTTCAGAACTGTTGGAACTCAGCAACGTTGAATACTTTTCCTTAACGGTACCTTCGTTAAATTTTATTCTTATTATTATTATTTTTATTTCTTTTATATATATATATATATATATATATATATATATATATATATATATTTTATATTATTTTTTTTCGCAGCCGATGATATCATTATTTTACTCTCTCTCTGGTCCGCCGTTCCGATTGTAATCTATGAAAAAGGTTTTCGTTATCTCGAAAAACTTCCCTTTACGGCGTCCTTAGAAATAATCGGCTTTCTCAGCCTCATTTTTCCCACGCGGATAGATCTAACCCGCGGTGCTTTAAATTCAACGGCGCGACGGGCGCTCGCCGCGAAACCGTGTCACTTCTTTTAAATCGTATCGTGCACTTACCGGGAAGTTTCCTCGTGGTATGCACCTCTCGTCTCTTTCGGCATTTCTATTTTTTTCTCTTCCTACGTGAACTAAGGAACACAGTCCCTACGCTAACTGCACGTATCATTTAGTCGGAACGATTTTGATACAGCTACCATATTTTTGTACGAGAATTGTTTAAGGAATTTAATTTATTCGCTCAATGGCAATAATTAAAGATTTAATTGTACAAATATTTTTTTTTTTACGTTTCTGTGTTTTTTAAACTAAACGTGGACGCTCGGTCGAACGATATCCCTTTAAAATTGTTTTGTGTACTTAGCGGCAACATTCTTTCGCGTAGAAGGGATTTTTTTTTGTCTCTTTCGTTGTTTTCCGCTGGGAAAAGTACACACGAGAACGAATCGCACGGGAATGAAAACTTTCGTCTGTGCTCGTGTGCGTAGAGCATGTATGGCTTCTTGCTGATTTTCTTTCTTTTCCCTTATTTCTCAACGATACAGAAAAGTCTACGGTGAATTCCGCCCGGTGTGATATAACGATGGAAATGTCGCAGGTCGATGATTTTATTCTATTTGTTCCCCGACGATGTTTATATCTTGGGGGAGGGGAAGGGAGACATTTATATAAAACAATTTCTTTGTCTTTATCTACGTCCGCGTTTGCCAATTGCGATAACGAACTATAAAAGGGAAAAGGTTTAGAGGAGTTATGGGCGAGCTTCGTTTCTTCGCTCAGAAAGTATATTTTAACGTCTCGGTTTTCGTTTTGTGGAAATTTATACGTATATCGTACGAAAGGATATTCTAAAAATACATTTCTATTTTCAAATATAATTTATATTTAAATATATTGAAGATATTTATTGAAAATTTATTTTAGTATAACATATTACACGTATGTTTGAAATTAAAGTATGCTTTTTTTTAATTTTTTTATTTAATACTAGGAGAATTTATGCGCACGTTATGCGCGCGCTGTTGTTTCAGGGACCCCAATTATAAAACTACGAAAAAAAAGTCATGCGACTCACCAATCTGCATGAGCTTCAGCGGAGTTGAAGAATTCTGCCGGTGACTGTAACATAAAAAAAAATAATTAATGTAGATATGACAGTATATTTATTAATAAAATTAATAAAAAAAAAGGTAAAAGTTTTTTTTTTTTTATAAAGATTTTATAAAAGAGAATTAATTCTCACCTATAAGTTGCTCCGCCGATGCATGATGCCTCCTGGTGGGCCTGCTCATCCTCTCAGATGGGACGTGACGAGCCATCCTTCCGCGCACTGGAAACTCGCGAACGCGCCCGATTAATTAATTGTCGCGAGAATTAATTTTTTTATTTAACACTTTCGCGCGATAGTCCATGGCACTCCCGTTTTAAAATTTTTATATGAAAGAATAACGCCCCGATATACTTTGCCGAATTCCTGAAGCGACCGACGAACTCCGGTTCGTATTTGTATAATTTCGGCGTACGATACTTCTCTCCTTCGGATTTTTATCTAAGCAGAATTCTTGTTTCGCTCAGATAAAAATCCAAAGAAGTGTTGAGCTGTAATAGTATCAACGTAAATTCTATACGAATGTATGGAATTTACATCGACATGTGAAATTCAAATTAGGACAAAATATAAAAATTAACCAAATTCTTTTTTTATTTTATTTATATTATTTTATAAGTTTTTTTTTACTTTAAATCACCGGCGCGATGTATTAATATTTTATTTTATTAAATATTTATTTTATATTATGTACTAATATAATTGTGCCGCGGGTATAAGTATACAAATTTTGGCCCACCCGAAATGCTTATAATTAAAATAGATACTATAAAAAAAAACATGCGACCTACGTATGCTGGCGGCGGAGTGCTGGTAAAGATGATCTGTAACAAATAAATGAAAAAAATTAAATTGTAGATAATTATTCTCAATATATAATCTGAATAATTATTTAAAAATAAAAAAAGAGATTTTACGCGCCTTTAATTTTTTAATTAAATATCACAAAATTAAGTTTTAAAAACGGCAGCATAAAAAATAATTGATTCTTACCAATGGGTTGCTCCGCCGGTGCCCGATGCCCTTCCTAGGCTCTCCTCCTCCTCTCAGAACTGGCCACTTCAATCAGGATGTTAGGCTGGGGCTCCTTCGACGAAGGTCTTCTTCTCGATTTTTATCTGAAACAGAAAGTTATATTCGATTAGTAAAAATGACAAAAATTAAATGTACTGCGGCGTTACAAGTAATTACAACTATTCCGTGTGAAATATTCGCTACACAGATACTCGGACACGTACACGTTATCGATTGCGAAAATCCGTTCGCATCAGATAATATATTTACTTACGCACCGGCATATACCTACGTTGTACGTGATCACCGCGCGAGGTGTGTACGCCGAGCGCGCAACCGACCTCTACTACCCTTGGTCACTACGCAACTACAAAAATACGCTAATAGAATTTTTCACGCTTCGCATTCCTACACCACAAATGAATCTTTCTATCCACCGAATCTGTCGCGGACTCTTCGACCTAAACCCTCTTCCCTCGAGCCCGATTGTACTCGTCGACGCTTCGTTTACGGCAACGGGACACGGAATTAATATATACGTATGCACGTGGTTTTCACTTACTTTGTATCGAAAATATGTAGTCGCCGGTACGCACTGTTAATGAGGGAAGGTTGTTCACGCCTGATTATATGCTCCTGGCCCGTCGATTACGCGTGGATCTTTAATACGTACGGAGCACGTGCTGCGTACGTACGTTCCGTTCGACCGTTTGAGAAGGATAGAGCGAGAGTGGGGGTAGTGGGGGAACGTAGCTCGCGCGCGGCACGTACGCCGCTTATCCTCACCCCTTTCCCCCCCGGTGAGGGGGGGCTACCTCTCTCCCTCACCTCTGCACAATTCAGCGCGTTATAAAATAATTTTATATACTGAATATTAATTGTAAATTGAACCGATACCGAATTTCGAAACTTTGCGCACGCTTCACGTTTTTTTTTTAATATCTTTCCATAAATCTTAGTTGCAAATTAAATTAAATCTCAAATCTCCGACTTAGCAGCCGACGTTGACTTTTGCTTGGCGTGAAGCAAACCAAGCGAGAGATATCTAATCAGCGTCGGTTTTAAACGGGAATAATATAAGAAGCAATAATAATTTCGATTTTATTCTTAACGCCAGTTTTTTTTTTTTTTTTAAATAGGACAGAATGGAAAGGTTTTATCAATTATTTCACGAAGAAAATTTTCTTGCCGGGAAAAGTCTCGTCAGTTTCGTTCCTTCTTTTCTTTTTCTTTTCTCCCCCCCCCTCCCCCCTTTTATTTCTGTCGATTTAGTAATAACGTTAACAGTATTCCATATATCGGAACTATCTTCTATATTTATCCAATTGTCGTGTGAATTATTTGTTACGCTGAAAATTCCGACACAATCGATTGCGCGGTATAAATGGCAGTGTGTTGCAAAGCTGCGAACAATTACGCCGTTTATATTTCACGCACGATAGATACGACATGCATATTACTTCGCTAAATATTGCTATGTATCTCTTCGCGTAATTGGCAAAAAAATATTTTTTTTTTTCCTTTTTTTTTCCTTGTACAAGTTGACGCCAAATAAGAGCGTGTCAAAGAGGAATCCTTATCAGCACAATGGCGAGTCACATTCTCCTGCAGTACGAATTCACGCACGACATGGCGCGGACTCTCTACTTTTCTCTCGTACGATTGGCAATCGCTGGTGCAGAAAATTAAAAGGCCACTCGGCAAGAACATTCGATGCGCGCTCCAATTTTTTGGCAAGCGGGTTATGAATAGATAGACGGATCGGTCGCAGGACGGAATAAGGTTGAGTCATATCAATTTTAAAGCTGGCTCCGCGACGGCTTTTAATTAATTGAAAATAAAAATTTACAAATGTTCCAAACAGCGAATTAATTTAAATTTCTTTTCGATTATTTATCTTATTACGGCTGTTAAACCAGCCTTGTTTGTGAATCGTTATCGATTATCAATTCGTTAAAAAAGAGCTTGTGATCGTTTATGATCAACTCTCTTTTCCTTCTTTTTTTTTTTATTTAATTTTTTAATTTAATTAAAAATTTTTAATTAAAATTTTTTATTTCGCGATAAATGATAGTGAAGGGTAGGGCTTGCTGTTCTAGCTGGCTTTCTCTCCGCAGTTGCGGCCCGATTGCGGTGCAAGCCCACATTGCGTCCAGACCTCACCAAAGCGCTAACCGGTATTATTAATTACATCACACGATGACTCGGACTCTAGCTATCATTCGAAATTTGTTTTCGGCCTTGTTGACCCGATGCAGAACGCGCCGGCACAGCGATTTGGCTCGCCGCACGAAATCGTATGCGCGGCGTATATTGATAATCGATTTTGGATGGGGCGAGACAGATATATATTTGCATGGGAATTGATATTGCGCCAGACAATTCGACTTTTGATGTTATGTAACGAAACGTGACGCGTGCGGAACTCGAATCGAGGCGACGTCGCTTTGTGCGCGACGTACCGTCACACATGGCGAAGTAAAACCGTAATAGAAATTATATCGAGAAGGTATACAGTTACAAAACAAACATTTGATTTACAAAACGAATATAAGAATATTGAGGGAAAAAAAAAAATCTATCGCGAACTCGGTGGTGTGTCGTGTATTATTTAAATTGCGCGGAACTCAGAGACCAAGGCTACTTTTAAAATTGCTCGCGTGACAGAAGACAGCCCATTATTTCTAGTTATTATAACTATTATATTTAAAATTATTCTTTTTTTAGTAACGCAATAATTCAATACAACGATATAAGTTCTGCATTTTTTGTTCCTTTTTGTTTTTTCAATATTCTGTTTACGATCAGAGATAAAAACGTGGAAAATTTACGGAGACGTGAGAACACTCGAGGTAATCTTTTTATTTTAACGCGCCGATAAGAGACAGTTGTGCGATCATTCATGAGGCGCCATCACGAGACACTCCGGCGGGTCGTGTACAGGATATCTAGCGCAACATCTGTTCCTCGTAATTCGCGGCAATTCTCGCCGTAGTGGTATACGTCACCGCGAGATGTAATCCTCAAACGACCTCGCGCTCTCGTAACCGACGCGTGCGGCGGTTTCTAAAGCAGTGATCTTCGCGCGTACGACAACGGTGGAAACGTTAAAGCAGACGAGACGCCGTCGGCGCGCCGATGGTGTCGGATGCGAAACCGGGGAAGGTTGTGGAGAACGGAAGGAGGAACGCCGGGAGAGCGGCGGAAGATAACCGCGGGGGTGCGATAGGGACGGAAGCGAACGGGAAACCGGCGGACCGAACGAAGAGGAGAAAAGCACACACAGACTTATATACGCGACGGGAGGCTTCGCGAGCTAAGAGAACCCGCCGACGGAGAATAGCAGGGGGGCGATTGGAAAGGAGGAGGAAACGGTGGAGGCCATGAGGAGCTTTACGGCGGTGGGGACGCGCTGGTGGTGGAGGCCGCACGTTCAACACGCAGGATCAGTCTCGGGGAGAGAGACCTCGCTCCGCCGCTCTCGCCTTGCTCTATCTAGTACCTCCGCCGCACTCGTGCACGCTGGGAAACGCGCCGTTTCGTACGCGTAAAACGGGGGAAAAGAAAAAGTAAAAAAAAGGGAGAAGATTTTTAAGAAGCTCTCTGCCGCGCGTCCGACGGAAGTCGCGATCTCGACGTGCGCCCAAGGTGCCTGCGTTCCTTCGCGTCGGTGGACGGGGAAGCCTGTTGCGAGCCAGCTACCCGTCGATCCGTCCCGCTTCCCGACCTATCTCTCCCGGTTTTCCTGACGCATTTCCGCGAGGGAGCATTCCGTCTGCTCCTTTCCCTCTTCTTTGTTCCGATATTTCTCCTCCGTCGGCGAATCGATCCTCGCCGCGTCGCCTATTGTTTATTACGGTCGACGAGGTGCCGATCGAGGGACGCGGAGCGAAAACGAAAGGAGGAAAAAAAAATCACGAGGAGGCTGGTGAACAGGAGGAGAGACTCGCGTGCGTTCTCGTTCCGTCCTCTTTGATCGAGCACGCACCCTCCCCATCGGTCGGCGAAGGAGATACGAAAGGCGAGATAGTGGACAACGCGTGTAAGAATCATGTCACACTCGATATATTAGCGCTATCAGCTCGAAATGGCAGTCTCGGTGTCGCAAAATATTGCGAAGGGCCGCGGAACAAATAAAAATTTACGAAAGAGAGAGAAACGTGAAACGTGAAAACCACTCGGGAGGGAAAAACGCGCGTTGACGTTTAAGCCGCGACGTTCTAAAGTACAGGCCCTTTTCCCTACGAGGACGCGAGTGTAAGACTAATTAGTGAGGGATACTAGAATGGCGTACCAGAGAAGGGAGAAGGAGGGTGAACCGGGAGCTACTAACACAACCGGGTTGAAGTGCCGAGAAGGGACCGTCGTGTGTGTCCGATGAATTCTCGAAGGGTTTTAGGGAAAATAGCGGGAAAACCCTTGATTTTTTTTTTCCTAATTTTGTTTTCTTGATTGTTCCCAAAATTAGCAAGTGATTATCGCGTTGGTGAATCAACGAGAACGTCTCGAAATCAATCTTAATACATTTGGCACGTAAAGGGAGCGAGGAATAAATATGAAAAAAACAGAAAAAAAAAATCGAAGTTGTATCAGACTTTCTGCTCACGCAGACCGACGATTTGGAAGAATTTCAAACATTTCGTAAACCGGCGGGTAAAAGTTTTATCAAAATAAATTATACGAGGGTCACGTGAAGTTTTAGAAACGAATGAAATGTGACGTGCAAAGGAAAAACTTGCAATAAAGCAATTTTCCATGTTCACATTTATTATTTAGAAAAAAGAAAAAAAAATTACACGCTGCCTTATATTTACCTTCGGATTTAAAATTCAACATCTTCTGACGAGTTTTTCTTTTAATAATTTGCAGATAATTTTTTTTTCTCCTTCTCTCTTCAAATTACGAACTTTGAACTTTGCATTTTGAAATGAAAAAAGTTCCTCCGAGTACAAAATATCGCTTGCAGTCGAATTAAATTATCGATCTGCACGAAATGTTATGAAATCGCGACGGGCATGATCCAGGTAAACTGCTGACAGTTTTTGTAATACTGAGCACCGCGGTAATTAAACTCGAGATTAACTCTCTTCGCGGGGAGAAAATCGAATGGAAATTACTCGGATAGGAAAATGCCGGGCTGCTGCGGAAACTTCCGGGAGGGACTTGGTAACGCGACTTTAGAAATTGATTTATTACGATAGATTATCTATTTATGCCGCGATAATGATTACATCAGCAAGCAGCTCCAGCCATTGTGTCAATCTATTTTTACACGTCTCCGCGATACACGCCGATACACGAGGAAAGGAAACCACGCGCTTTTGAATCACATTCCTCTATCGTTGTTACGTAAATAAGCAGTTCCGTCGTTCCAGCGTGTTCAACCGCTAAAAAAAGATAAGAAAATAAAAGAAAAAGAGGCGCGAAGAAGAAAAATACGATATATCCGGATCGATTCAGCGGGCCTGTTGCTCCGAGTCGAGATCTTAAACCTAGTTGTATATTAAATTCGTTCGCGACCGTGTACAAGTATCCGTCGATCCCGATGCTCTAAGCTCACGCTTAAACTTTAAGCACGAACGGGTAATGCAACCGGACGGGGTAATGGGTTAAACGCGGCCGAGTGCTCTCTCACGTATATATACGTGTGTATATGTATATATATATATATATATATATATATATATATATATATATATATACACACATATATATCTATCTCTCTCTCTCTCTCTTTCTCCGTGCAGCTGCGGCCCTTTATCGGCCACCACCGAGACGCCTCGATCGATAGCGCGCGAATATGCAATACGCAAAAAGCAACGCGCTCGAGCCTCGCAGCTCGGTGGCATAAAATTGCACGCGTCGCCGTGATGTCCGCAGGACGACGAGGTGAGAATAATATGCGCTCGCGAATTGCGCGCGAGGGTGCGCGAGCCGCAAGGGGACCGAGCTTGTCACAGCAGTGACCTGCGAGCTTGCGAGCGGTACGTACGTTCGCAGCTTGCGTTCCATGTGTCGTGAAAGGGCCCGCGTCAACGGCGACGATCTCGCGGCAGCAAAGATATCACGGACGAGCGACAGCTTCTCGTGAGCGATCGGCTGGTTTCTGTCAGCACCGACGGCCTCCCCGGGTCGTCTCATCCCTCTGGACCACTTTCTGCGACCGTCGCTTCCTTCGCAAGGGTTCGCGATAGAGCTCTCGCGCTCGAAGAGGACTTCTGAGGACGATTAACCTCCGCCTGAGTGAACATTATCGCTCCTCTTTTTCTTTCCGGAATCTTCGAAGGGATACGCTTCGTGCGTCGCGAAAGGCGGCAATATCCGCCGATATCCTGGAATCGCTTATACGCTGACGGTAAGTCTTCCTCGCGCAGTTCATTAACTCGCGACCTTTCGATTTCGAATGGAAGGGAGAGTAGCCTCGATATTTCTTTGTCTTTCCTCGGGTTTGTATACGGTCGGTATATGTATATCGTACCTTTTACCTCGGTTAAATCTATTTAGCTGGACGGGTATCGAATTTTTAGCGAAGGTTGAAGGTGACGCGACGGGCATTGAAATTTTATCGTCGAAACGTCTAAGGACTTTGCACGCGATAACGATGCTGCGAATTAACGGCGGCGGAAAATAGACTTTTCCGTATCTATAATATCAAAAGTTGAACTCGTCGAAGATGTACTCGCTTTCAAGTCTCGCGATAAGTCACTCGCTCAATGTCGGCTTTTCTTTATAATTTATTTTAACGAAATCAACGATATTATAATTACTTGAAATATTCTCGTAACAAAAATTGTGAAAGCGCCCTGACCAGCTAGATAACTTTCAAATAGCCAGGGGATGTAAGTGAAAAACGCCTTTGAAATTCTTGCCAAAAAAAAGGATGGGTTATGTCGCACTTTCGATACAGCGACGTTCTACTGATGACTGGAAATACGATAATTAACGAACTTGAGGTGTCATAGTCGCTGAAATGGGCGGCCGTCAATCATATTTACGAGGTAGGGGAACTAAGGAGTATTAATTAGCGAAAAAACCGCGAGAGTGGTGTGACTTTTCTGGGGCGCTGTAAACGAAAAAAAAAGGGGGGAAAAAAACGCACGGATTCGCGTGATCAAGGTGGATTTAATGCTCCAGAGGAATAAATTAGAAAATACGTTGAATTACCCCGAGCATTCGCGTCACGAAAAGTCAAGTCGTTGTTCGCGTCTCGTACGCTGGCTCGTGATGAAACACCCTGTATATATGTTTAATTAGAATTAAGAGCTTCGTAATAGCTGTTCCGACAAATTGAAACAACGGATTAAAATTTCGCGCTGTTAATCCCGCCGTTGTTGTTTTCGCGATGATCGATGCGACTGTGACAAAGCAATTTTTCTGCGTCATCAGGCAAAAAAAAAAAAAAGAGAAAAAAGAAATATTTTTTCCGAACGATTTAAAAAGATTAAATTGTCAAATAAAAAATCGAACGTGAACCGGAATAGGTAACGGCATATGACACAGTACGAGTGTACGGGCTAAATTGATTTTTGAATGCAGATATTATTTTATTACTTCTTTTCTCTATTAAACTGCTCCATTTCATTTACACAAACGTAAACGGCTACTATTTCCTCGTCGTGGGCGCTGCGAATTAACATTATCCGAGCAAATCGTGCAAATTGAGATGCTAAGGGGAGACATTTGGACATTTAAAGTTTTTTACCGCCGGGAATCTTGGGATCGCACCCTACAGCTAAAAGAAAAAACCAATATAGTTGTGTGCACGATGGAAGTACAATGTTAATTAGCGACTTCTCTTAATGCCGTGAGTTTATTATCGCGTTACGTGTTTGTTGCCGCGGGAAGTTCCTCTTTTTTTAACCTCCCAGCAAATCTTATAATGCCACAAGCACATAATTTATTTAGACAAATAATTTAGAAACAGCGTATAATAAAAGAGGGGCTTCGCCGTGCATGCGTTTTATTTTTTTTTTTTCCCTCCCCATTTCTTTCACTTTTTTGAGTGACGTGTCTGGCCAACTCGCGAGCTTTGCAAAACCGTTTTTATACAATAGCGCGTTTCGTGACTTGACGTCTGAACGATTTAACACTCGTCTCGTTGCGCATTAACAACGTTCCCTATCATCCCGTCTAACCGCGGTGGAGCCATGAGGCTTCAAGTGCCTGCATAATTCATGGCCGATCTCATGGCGGTAACCTCTCGTCCATCATCTTCGGCTCGTCAGCCGTTTTCATGTTCATCGCGGCACACTTGCGCGGTGTCCTCGAGATAACGCCATTGAAGGCAATCGTTCTCCCGTTTTTCCTAACTTTTTCTCGGGAGATCAAAGTGATCAATGCCGCGTGAATCTCAGTATTGAAGTAGCATTAGAACGCGCGACGTATTTTTTTTTCTTTTTTTTTTTTGAGATCTTACTCGTAAGTAACTAATACTAACTGGCTAAATATGATGTTGAACGTTTAAAAGGATTTTCGAAGGCTAATAATATTGATTCTAATTGGTTCTTCGTGGTTTCACATTTATGAAAGTTAATTAATCAATCAATCTCTTGCGCTGGAACGACGTGCTACGTATGTCGCTTGTCGTTTATTAACGTAGTGAACGTTGATGTATTATGTACGTTGCTTGTTATTTGTCTTTAAAATGATAATAACATGTTATTATGTACGTCGGCGTTTCTGAAATTGTTTTTTGAACGGGCTCGTCACTGGCCTCGGTCAGTTTCCTTTCTGGCGCAAGATATTAATCGAGCTTCTACTTGCTTTTGTTAAGCTTTATCAACCGTAATTAAGCTAGGAAATATTGTTTTCTATATTTTGTTATGCTTTTACATAAATAAAAAGCGATATTAATTTTTAAGGTATAATAAATATTTTGTTACTAGTTTTTAATAAATACGATCGCGTGCATACACGTAAAATTTTACGTAAATTAAAAAAAAAAAAGATTTAAAAAATATTTGTGCTAAAATACATTTTGGTAACGCAAGATACTTTTGTCGTCCTCTCTATTTCTCCCTCGATAGTTTCAGAAATACTTCGTCGTTACGCTTTTTCGAGAATAAAATAATATTTTTATATAAAATTAAATAAAATGTAAAATAATCATTAAAAAAAAATTTTTTTTTAGTCTTTTTCTTTTTTTTAGTTATAGAGCGTACGTTTCTACTTTTAGACGTATCTAAAAAAAATATTTTAATTTACCGTTTTGCTGATACTGACAATTCGCAAATTATTTTTTTCGCAACACGTGTGTACGTTTTCTACATATCGATAAATTTGTATCGATAACCGAATTCGAATACATGTATGCATCTTTATAGTATGTACGATACATTTACTAGAAGCAAATGGTAAAGACGACAGAATTCCCGTACAGATCAGGTATTGCGAAACGCCTGTTCTTGTTCGACTGAAACGGCGCGCCAGATCGAAAGAAATTTGAATAATTCCTTTTCTGGCTCACCGGTAACTTCTTAAAAAGACTTTCGATAGCCTTATAAATCGCTCCGACGGTCGTTACTGTAAAGTACCTGATCAGAACGGAATCCCTCCTTTGTGCCCGCTTAAACGATTTTTATTGCATGGACTGGCTTTGTCGTACAAGACTTTAAAACTACGCGAACCACGCCAACTATTAAGGGATTCTCTACACATGCATAGTTTTGCTATTACTTCGCTAATTTCGTGCTATGTCGCTAACACAGTTTTGCTATTTTCTGTAACATAGAAACGTGAGCAATAAGTCTTCTCGTTCGAGGGAATTATTATAACTTTTCAAATAAATCTTTTTATCTTTATTTTATTTTATTTTTTTATATCTTTATTTTGTGAATCGTGAAATTTTATAGTCGTCGATAACCGACGTTTACGAATTAAACTAATCTTCTCTTGTAAAAATAATTTTCTAAATTGAACGTGTTGTAAATTGAACGTTTCATTAAAGACTTCCGTTTTCGTGCTTCGCCGTTTGATACCGATGTAATCGCGTGATACAAAAATGACGAGCCACGATATTCGATGACCGTATCGCCGGACTAATAACGGAATGAAGGTAGAATCTGGTACGACCAGCCTTGGTTCGCCAATTCTACTTCGATCGTATCTAGATGGATCTTGACTTGTATCGAACTATGGCAGTTACCCTTGACATTCTAGCGCCAGCCGTTTCTAACTGGATCGCCATGATTGGACATGATTGGGCGTATCATAAGTCAACGATTTTAAATAATTCGCATCGTCGAGGGCGACGGGAATGAGTATAAAAGCGTCTCGCCGATCGTGTAAACGTAACGGTTTTCAACAATATCATTTTATTTCTTCAAACACCCGATAAGCAAAATAATAATAATTATTTAACATTTGTTCATAATGCGTTGTAGTTTTGCATAAAATTATAATTACGGACGTCGTAATAACGTTAAATCATAAAAAGTTTATTTTTAATTCATATTCGCCACGTTTTATCGCGCAATCTGCTGATTTCGTAGCCGCATTTTTTTTCACGCAGTTAATTTACAACGGA
Organism: Cardiocondyla obscurior; assembly: GCF_019399895.1. Classification (NCBI taxonomy): domain Eukaryota; kingdom Metazoa; phylum Arthropoda; class Insecta; order Hymenoptera; family Formicidae; genus Cardiocondyla; species Cardiocondyla obscurior. Next base: position 7,914,510 of record NC_091864.1, read on the forward strand.
ACAATTTTATTTTTTTTTTTTTATCCCCCGATTTTCGAGGCGAGCTGTTTCATAGGATCAATACTGGCGCATCTAGTAGCACGACAACAGAATTTAGTGCGGCCTTGAGCTATCGATTTCAGCCTCATTGTACGTGGATCTTTTCTTTCCATTTACTCGAAAGCATTACACGTGCGCGATCGGTCGTCCGCGTCGAGAATCCGCTTAATCGCGCCCAGAATGCAATCGGTGCATTACGACACGCGGTCTTTGTATCGTGATCGGATAATGACGATCGATTAATCACAATAATGCTCATCTCACGTGACGCCCTGCTATTCAGGCGCGAATCATTTCCTTCGCAAGTCTGCGTATGCCGAGTGACGTGCGTTTTCGCTCACGTCATGTATTCCCGTGGCGTAACGCGAAGATCGGTAATTCTCGAATCAATTGCTCGTCCGCAATCGGAGCTTTCATCTCGACAGGGTTTCGATACCTTTATCCCGCGGCCTCCGACAAACGTAGCCGGGGACCGAAAAAAGTTCTCGCGTCGGACCTGTCTCCGTTATCAAACGCGTCATTTTTGTGACATTGGCTTTAACGCGCGACCTGTCAATTATTGATACAAAGAGCGATGGCAAATTTCATCTATTTTTTGAACCTTGAATTTCAAACTATTTTTTTTTTTTTTTTTTTTTTCCTATGTCGAATAGTATTAGATGAAACAATGGCAGTATAAAATTTCAAAACGAGCACAGACATGGTTTCAGAGGGGACGAAAGTATTATCTCCGCTAGAACTAATTTATCATACGCGAGACCATTGTTTATGACACCGTGTATGCGGTTTGAAACACGAGCCGAATAAAACTTTTGCGGGGAGATTCATGTGAGGGAATGATTAATGCCCATAAAGGATTGGATATCGCAAATAAAATATCTGCCGGTGTCTTTCCCCGGAGACGTGGTAAATCCCGCCGCGCGACCTCTCAAGAATCCACCTGACGGCGAGGTGTAAAGCGAAATATATAAGACCCGACGGTTAAAGGCGACGTAACAATCGGCGTTGAGTCTCTCGTAAACAATAAAACGCGGAAAATTCCTTTCGTGAGACCTCTTGCGACGTGCAATGATCACCGATTGCTTCCGTATGGCCGTCGCAAACCCAGTTCGTGATCCCGCGGGGTAGTTACGTTCGAAAAGTCGGATAAACTAGATGGAAAAAGACTGCCGCTCGGGGCGGGCGGCGAGATTTAATACGAGAGCCCGGCTCCCGATCGAGCTGAAATAATTTGCTGAGTCGGATGAGCTCGAGAAGATGAGCCCGACGAATGTCTCCGCCGACGAGGGACAATAGTGCTGGGATCAGGTTTCCAGATGGCTCGTAATCGCGTCACGACAATTGCGAGTACGATCGCGCGAAGGGAACTTGAGAGTCTCTCGTCAAGTTTTCATTCCGCGATACCTCGATTAAGTTATCGTTGATTATGGGGCTTCTCGTTACGATATTTCGGTTAATTTCGTCTCGATGCGACACGGGAATGTGTACAAATGCCACGCGACACTTCAGCCTCCATCTCCGCCCGCTCCGAATGGCCGTCTTCGGTGTTTTCGACGTCGCGGCACGTATCGACGTTAGCAACACGAATTGAATGCTAAATATATATTTGCTGCGGTGCGCCTGTTATGCAACGCCGTTGAAATTAATGGACGTGCGACGACTTCAATTACGGTACTTGTCCGACTTGATTGATGACACGCAATTGAGTATACACTTACTTCAGCAGAGTGCAGTCACGGAATGTTGGTCTTTGTAAAATGAACACGTTCAGTTTAGAAAGTTACAAATGCCGCAGAGAAATTGATAGCTAATTAGGATCACGATCATGTTTCCTTATACCGAGAAACATTTGATAGCTAATTAAAAGTTTTTAAAAGAATGGAATCTCGTAAGACGACGTAAGATAATTTTAATATTGTGATCATTTTTTTTTACTTTTTTTTTACCAATTAAAATTAATTTATCTTGCATAAAATAATTTAGTACATTCGCTAAGTTCGACTTTGAAATGTTCGATACTTGAGAAAAAAGAAAAAAAGTAAATCGATAAGAAATATATATCGAATTGTGATAGAAATTTTTCTATAAAGTTATTGGCTGTACGTTTTTTTTTCTTTTTTATTATTTCGGAGTCGTTGCCAGAAATTTGTCGTTCAAAAAAGTATTGTGCTTTTGGCTTGCCAGCTCGCCTTAGATCCGATATTCGTGCTTGCATTTCGACCAATAATGGCAACGTGTATTTTTCCCTTCCGGGAAAACGCACGTATCTGGAAAATCTTTTCCACCGTGACGCAATAACGCGGCCGCGTTAAAATTAACCGAGACGAACTCGCTTAAGCGGTGAAAATACACGGGATTATAAATGCGAACGTGACACCCACCCGGCAATAAAATTTCATTGCCGATGCCGATCTAACAATAAATGTTGACTTTTGACGTCTAGTGGCCTTTCTTGGCATTTCATAGCAACGGTTTATTTCTCAACGCCACAAAACGGCAGGGAGAGTTTCAATTTTTATATAAGTCACAGTCAAATGCAAACGTTTTTCTTATTCTTTTTTTTTTCTTTAAGTTTTTAAGGACAGGAGTTTCGTTAGAATAGACTCAATAAAAATCGATATTGCATTTACGCGTATTTATCGTATTAAAAATATTTAAGAAGAAAATACGTAACTATAAATTTAATTACTACCCTTTTCAATAAGTCTTTATTTTTGTTAACGATGTGAATTGATTTTAAAAGCTCCGCAAATTGGAGAATGGCCACGGGTATGTTTTAATTAATTTATTAATTATTCGGGATTATACTAATTGAATTTTATACGACGGTTTGAAAATTATATGAATATGCAGAATTAGGAATTTTACGATGGCAAATGCTTACCAAACGAAAGTCGCGCAGTCTTTTTCAAGAGAGATTGCTGTCGCGCAAAATAAAAGAATAAAAATTAAAAAGAAAAAAAAAGAGAAGGAGAACGCTGACAAAGCTTTGTTCGCTTTATGCGTTTCAAAACCCCTGGCGTTACGTACGGGAATGTATTTTCAGGAGAACGGACTTGAGAACGGGATCTACGATATGCGAATGCCTGTAACATATTTTGATTCTTTTCCTTGGCTATCCAATTATCGATTGGAGAGATAGCGAACTATCAGTAAGAATAGTCGCGTAGTAAAAGAAATACTTGCTACAAGCAGCTGCAATACGGATCGTAATTGGAAATAGTCGATGAGCTCTTGCTACGTTACGACTTTTTCATGCAGCTTCTATTTATCCCTCGAAATCGATAGACGAAGTTAAAAGAGTTATAAAATTCACAAAAAAAGACTAGTATTCCGTGGATACTTTCAAAAACGAATGAGAAAGAGGAAAAAGTAAAAAAAAGAATTTTTTTTAATACGAGAAATTATTTTATTCGTTCAAGATCAAAAGAAATTTCACGTTACTTCAAATGTTTCGGAATTTAATGAAATATAAAATAATATGCGTCGACATAAATTTTTATTTCAATATTAGTAATGCATTTATGTATTTTTTATTATTATTTTTCTTTTCTTTTTTATTTAAAGGATGCGTTTGAAATGTCAAAGCGAAATTCGTGCTTAAATCTTTGTCGCAAATCTTCCGGCTCGCTTTGCACGGATAGATCTCAGTTCTCACGTCTGTATCTTGTTCTTTTAAATATTCCACGCCTCGGCGATACTTGTGGATACGTTCTATTTGGTAAAACCAATTGCACGCTATGTATTATGCGGCGTATATGATTTCCTACCTATATCGGAATATCTATGCGCCTAAACTAATCTCCGCGATACAGACTTTATCCGTATAAGGGTATATGCGGCGTGCAAAGGATAAAAAGTTCGGTGAATCTTCCCCGAGACCTAGTTTCCGACTGATTCTCCTCGTCTCTTTGAGAGCCCGCGCTCCCGTCATTCTCCTCATTCTGAAAAACGGCTTGCAAACTTGATGGAACCCCGGTGCCAACGCTGTAAAACACGCTGAAGAAACCTTAACGACGAAGAAGCGATTGAACGTCCTTTCTCGAAATGTAAAAACGAGTTGGCAACCACTCGAGAATAGAATAAACACCGCCTGCGTTTTATAGACGTTATATAAATTTGTTAAATTATATTTTCAGCAATTTTTACGTCAAACGGCTGCCAGGCACGTAGAAATATATTTTACGTTATTTATTCGTCCCGCATATTAGATCGTAAAAAAAAAAAAAAAATAATGAA